>NW_010158748.1:0-9300 GCF_000695765.1 Mesitornis unicolor | reverse complement strand
CCGTCTCTGTGTCTCCCGCACTCCCCGCTGTACTGAGGATGTTAAGTCAGAGAACCCACCCGGGCATGCTCTTACTCCTGATGTTTCTCTGCCACTTCATGGAAGATCACACAGTGCAGGGTAAGACCAGACTGTTTATTCGCAGATACGTTTCTTTATTATTACTACTGTTTTGTGTCTTTCGGGCACGGTTTAGTGTTAAACGCCTCTCTCCAAGGTCCAACAGGACAGAAGTTAACTGGGCATAGGATCGCTTGGCACCGCGGTGTAGAGGTGTCCTTTAGATTGCTTTTTGGTCGGATCTTCGCACTGCTCTGCATAGGCACAGAGGACAGATAAGGATGTTTCTGGGTATTTATTGTTATTATGCAGCATGAATGAAGAGCAGCATCGCGAGGGAACTTTCCCAGTCGGCTCCCGAATGACTGCTCAAAGTTTGTTGGTAATTTAGCTCAGATTTTTATCTCTCCTGCCTGATTGAAGGAGAGGTGATGATGGGGAGCCCCACGATTACAGCTGACATTTTTAGAAACCAATAAGTGGTCACTTTCCGGGCAGTACTTTAATACTGGGATTTCCTCCTCCCCTCTCTTAATTTTTTTGTGTGTGTGAGTAAATATTAGGGTTGTAAATTCTCCTGCTCTGAAAGGTATGTTTAAATAAGTTGCGTTTGGGTTGTTGGGCTTTTTTCCATGCGAACAAATGATATTGACAACTCTTAAGAGCCCTCTTTCGACACAAGGGAATATTGATTTTTAGTTTTTTCCCTTGTCTTGACTTTGTTCCAACCACAACCTGGATGTATTACCATTGCTTGTTTAATAATTTTTTTCTCTTTTTAAAATTTATTTTCTACTCCACTACCGAGCTAGAGTTTAAGTTAATCTCATGTAGGCAACTGTAAAACGCAAAACTTTTTTTTTTTTTAAGGGCTTTGTTTGTTCAGTGACTTTTAGCGGAGAGGGGAGGGGGGGGACAGGGCGGGTGGAGGTGGGGAATCTTCCCTCGCGCCCGCGACATCTCGGCTGGCCGATTCTGACCCCTCGCTGCGGTACATTCCCATCGGAGTAAGGAGGCAGGATCGAGCCCTGTCTGGATTAGCACCAGAATCAATTGGTATTGAGTTGCTGGAGAAGTCACATTGGTTATTCACGAGAGACTCATCCCAACCAAAACTCTCCAGTTAAAAAAGGGGAGTTGCTTGGACTAATGTTCTTGGCTTGATACCATAAATAACAGGGATAATAGCGAAAATTAAAAAAAAAAATAAAAAAGGAGGGAGGGGGCAAAAAATACCCCAACAAAACCCACTTTATCCGGTTTAAGGATAGTGTATTTCCTCTGAAATGCTTGCGGGAGAGACGGCACCTATAACTTTTTCAGCTTGATCGATTTTTAAAACTCCATAGAGACCTCCTACTCTATGTGCCCTTGTATTTCATGTACTTCGCTCACTTCTGCGGAGCTCTTCAGACTTATTTTAGTGAAGAGAATGTATTTGTTAATAGAAGCAGCAAAATGTGAAGATTTCGAAAGACTTCGCTAACAGCAAATGTTCCCAATTCGTGCAGATTGCAAAATGGGCTGGGACTGAAACTCTGCGCGGCACTAAAACAATGCTGCTGTGCAGCCGCGGTGAGGAGAAGAGGGCAGGGGGAGGAGGAAGGAATTTGCAAGCGCGATTTTCTTTTTATTCCCTTTTAAATGCACATCTTTTCAAGCCTCCGTCACGTGCCGGCAGTGCTCCTTCTGCTCTACATATGGAATAAATACCTCCGAAAACTGCCTTGTTCTGTTTTGATCGGGTATTTTCTTTCTTTCTGTTTTGTTTTGTTTTTGTTTTTGTTTTTTCCCCCGTTTGTTTTTTAGTGGTGATTTTTTTGGATTTTATTTTATTAACTGCGCTCCCAAATGGGCCGGAGAAGCTGCGGGTTATGAAACGGGGCAAATAAAAGTAAACAGACTAGTAGAAGTCACTGCGAGGCGCACGTGTTGTGTCTGGGTCACTGGTGACTGCCACTGATCCGGCTGGGTGTTCCCCCCCTGTATCCCCCCCCTTTCCACCCCCCCCCCGCAGCTGGGAACTGCTGGCTCCGGCAGGCGCGGAACGGGCGCTGCCAGGTCCTCTACAAAACCGACCTCAGCAAGGAGGAGTGCTGCAAGACCGGCCGTCTGACAACTTCGTGGACGGAAGAGGATGTCAACGACAACACGCTGTTTAAGTGGATGATTGTTAATGGGGGAGCCCCAAACTGCAACCCATGCAAAGGCGGGGACTAGACTGGGGGAGGAGGAGCGGGGAAGGAGCTGGAGGAGGAGCAGCGCGGTCCTTCGGCTTCCTTCCTTGGTGGGGGTTTGAGACGCGTCTCGTACCAGCTCCTGGATCAGCGAGGAGACCCCCATTTTTTTCTCGGCCGCCGTGCACATCGGAGGGAGGAGGGGAGCGACCTCCTTTCCCTCCTGCCCTCATTGGCAGGGGGAATTTCCCTCGAGTGGTGTTTCCTGGAGGGGGGGAAGGTGTTTTCTCTTAATGCCCTGGGGTCAGTGTCTTTTTTTTCTTTAAGCAGTTTTGACACCAGGTCTGTTCTGCATGCTTCGTATTAAAGTGGTGCCTCTTTCCTTCCATCAGAAACGTGTGAGAACGTGGACTGTGGACCCGGGAAGAAATGTAAAATGAACAAGAAGAACAAACCTCGGTGTGTTTGTGCTCCGGATTGCTCTAATATCACTTGGAAGGGCCCCGTGTGTGGCTTAGATGGGAAAACCTACAAGAACGAGTGTGCCCTTCTCAAAGCCAGATGTAAAGAACAGCCTGAACTTGAAGTCCAGTATCAGGGCAAATGCAAAAGTAGGTTTGCAAATCTAATCCAGTCTCCCTCAAATGACAAAGGGTGTGTGTCTGAGTGTACTTCCCCACAGAAACCAGAGTGATGTTCCAAATGCTGAGAGACAGTAACTAAACCATGCTCAACAAGCAAGGACATAGCTGGATTGAGAGTTCCTCATAGTCTAGCAGCACTTGTGTCTTACCAGCTATTGTGAGATGGGAAGGTCTTCTCCAGCAGCCCTTAAATTGGGAAAGCTGCTGAAGGCTTTTATCTGATCATTTTTTTCATTGTGTCACCCATTCACTCCTTGCTGGGGCTCTGGGATCTCCTATTAATGTGTGTTTCCATATTTATTTCAGAGACCTGTAGGGATGTTTTATGCCCAGGCAGCTCCACATGCGTGGTTGATCAAACTAATAATGCCTACTGCGTGACATGTAATCATGAACAGAATCTCTGCGGGAATGATGGCATAACTTATGCTAGTGCCTGCCACCTGAGGAAAGCTACCTGCCTACTGGGCAGATCCATTGGATTAGCCTACGAAGGAAAATGCATCAGTAGGTATCTCGGTTGGAGGGGTAAGGGTGGAGGGAGCTTCCTGTCTCAGCTGTTTCAGAATAGCGTGTGTGGAACTGGATGTATGTAGTGAGTGTTGAGGAGGAGGAGAGACTTCCAGCAGCCTGGGTTTGTGTTCCCCTCCAGGAAAAGGAGAGCCAGGGTGAGCTTTGCCTCAGAAAAGTTTGCAAAAGGAGTGAGACAGTAGAGGGCCTGATCCTGCTTCTCTTGCTGTGAGTGCTGACAGTATCCAGGGGGAAGTACCCACCATTAAACAGATGATGACGTGGTTACAGAGTAACAAGGTCTCAATATTCAGTGGATCTGGATTCCTGGAAACAATTGTCTTCAAGTGGTCTTCGCAAAGCTTGTGTTAACTTAATTGGAAACATCTGATCACTTCTTAATCTTTAAAAATATTGCAGAGTTTGGAGACAGTTGGTGGGTGAAGACAGGAAAATAATCTCTGTGCATCCTGGCATTTTGTATTATGGTTTCCAGAAATGAGTGATAGAGAAGCATGTCACAAGGAAGCACTTTCAGGACAGCCTCTGCTCCCCAAAACTGCTGGGGGGATTCGAGGGAGTCTCAGGCTGCTTTTAGTTGGCATAGGTTGAGGTGAATTTCCTTTTAAATCTTGCAGACAACTACTCTATGTGGGTTAGTTTAAAAATAATTGATTTCAAAATGCTGAATGTGTTGGCAAATTCTGCATTTATTGCTAATTTGGGGAGCTGAATTTCTACTGACATCAAATGGAGCAGGAAGGTCATGTACAATTGGCAAATGTAATTCTGTATTCCCAGGGCCAAGCTCTGCTGGCACAGCTGTCTTTCCTCCCCCACATGTAGACAAGCAATGGTGTCCAAGACACTATTTGCTTTAGTAAAACCAGCAAGTATCATCGCATCTACTGCATCTGAGCTTTGTCTATCCACCGTTCATTGGAGGAAAAGGAGTTTGGGATTGTTTGTTGCTTTTCTTTTTCATCTTTTCACTTACCTCTAGTATCCTGTGTAAGTTTTTAGAAGCCAAATCCTGTGAAGACATTCAGTGCAGTGCTGGGAAAAAATGCTTGTGGGATTTTAAGGTTGGCAGAGGTCGGTGCGCCCTCTGCAATGCCCCATGCCCTGAAAGCAAGTCAGATGAGGCAGTCTGTGCCAGCGATAACACGACTTACCCAAATGAGTGTGCCATGAAAGAGGCAGCCTGCTCCATGGGTGTGCTTCTAGAAATAAAGCACTCTGGATCTTGCAACTGTAAGTGAGATTTTTAACTCTGAAGGCAATCCCTAGGTAATGAAGACCTTTAAATATAAGAAAGCTTGATTTGGAGATTTGAGATATGGTACAGGTGCCATATAAGTGTGTATATATATATATCATGCACACATTTTGGTTACTGATAAAATGCAATAGATCTCTAACAGTTGGCTTTCAAGTTGGGGCTTTGGGGCTATTTGAGGACAAGTCATTATGTCAGAAAGGGGTTGCCCTAGGAGTGCAATTCTAGTTATTTTTTCCTAATTTGTCTGCTCTCATGTGCTTCGCTGATTGCTTTATTAACACCAAGATAAACTTTGTGTCCAAAAGAACAAGCTTAATGGTAGCACATGGGCACCTGGTTTAGCACAGTTGCCTCTACTAACTCTGAATGAAGGACACAAAGCAGTTAAACCTAGAAGACAAGAACACTTTTTATTTGATTTCAGGAATCTGCCAATAAAACCTGAGCTATTGATTCTTCAGAACTTTCTGCAGTTATGACTTCATAGATTAGGTATAAAAACCTTATTGCATAACAGCAGATGCCAAAGAGCATCTTACTACAAGTCACATAAAATACAATGCTGTATTATGGCTGTTAAGAGGGCTTTGAAATCATGCACTGAGCTGCTTCTGTGCTGTTGTCCTTATTTAAACAACAGCTTCCCCCATGTAGCCATTAATGAAGATCCAGAGGAAGAAGAGGAAGATGAAGACCAGGACTACAGCTTTCCTATATCTTCCATTCTAGAGTGGTAAAATGTCCATCATTATTGGAACAGCCATTGGGCACAAAATCAATGTCCGTACTGTAAATAAGTGTATGCTTATTTATTTTGGGAAGAAAAAAGTATACATATATTTGAGTCTGGTAGACATTTTATTTATACTGTGTCATGTTTTATAATTTAGACATAAAATGTCTAGTTGACTGTACACCTTACTTTTTGAAGAAATTTATTCATTAAGGGAAGAGCAATGTTATTTATTGTGAGGTCTCTTGCTTGCTAAGCTTTTCTTTTTTCTTGTAAACTATAAAAGTCCATTCCTTAGAGTTTACCCACATGATCTCATATCTTTGTTTCACTGATGTTAACTATCTTCTACTTTAACAAACTTGCATGTCGGTTTCTGTTATGTTTGTTTATTGGATTTTCTGCTTGCCCATTCTGTACTTAAAAGATCCCTCATTTTTTGTTTACAAGATATCTTAACTGACCAAAAGGCATTGTAACTCAAATATACTTCCAGGGTGCATTGAGACAATCTTTAAGGAAACTTCTTTCACTTTACTTTTCTCTACTTCTGATCACATCACATACTGAAGTGATCTCAATGTGCTTATCATATATACCATATTATATGCATATATACAAACTCAAAGAAATCAGATTATGAAGGTTGTTAATAACTACAGGGCTATCTGTAGTAAGAATAAAGGGTTTATTTTATTTTCATTGTTTTATTTTTTGTAACATGCATAAATGTTTTGTCAGGTGTTTCCTTTAAGATGGTCTTGCAGTACCACTTCAAAAGTTTTGTTTTCCCAATCAGTGTGTCACTAAAAGTTATATCAAAGCTTTATCAGTTCAAGTTTCTTGCTTTTCATAATACTTTTTTTCTGATGTAGTTTTATATTTTCAAACACAGTGAGTTAAATATAAATTCATTTAAATGTGTAGTTTTGTACTTTTCTACCATGTAAATGTGCAATGTATATAAAAGTTATAATGTGTATTTGTAAATAAATGATGAATGAAAAAAAAAACAACCAAACCATGGCATTTTCCCTAGAGGCAGTCATCAGTTTCTGGTTCTAAAGGGTTCTGGTCCCCTGGTGCAGAGAAGACATACTGGTGGTTAGGGGAAAGGAGGCTTGTGCATGTCCTAGCAGCAAAACACACTGCTTAAGGCCAAAGCTTTCAGCTTATATTGATTTGAGAACCCCCCCTTTTTTTTTCCAGACAGGAACAATGTGATATTAATTGGTATTAATTAATTTTAAATCAAAGTGCACTGATAGTGGAGGAGAGTTTTGGTGGTTTTGTTTTCCTCTCTGTCCTCTAGATAAGATGTCTGTCATTTGTTAGGCATATTTAATTTTCATATTTCTAGGAGGTTTTGAACATGCATTTGAATTTTTGCTAAGCTTCGGATCCATGTTGTATCACCATTTTAGATGACCGATAGAAAAAGCAAAACACAGCCTAGTTGCCTAAGTGAATGACATGTAACAATTAGCACAAAAGACAAAAAAAACCAAAAACCAAACAAAACCCCAAACCATCAAAGAACACATTAGCACTTGGAAATTATTTGCCCCTAAAAGGAAGGTTAATTCAGAAATTTTTTTGGACACATTTTTAAGAATGGATACTAATACAGTGAATTGAGGAAAGGTAACAGCCATAACCACATAAAAGAACTGAAATGCTACCTGGGTTATGTTGTTCTCCCAAATAAGGCTCTACTTATTAAATTTTTTCTATCATACTGCATAAAACTTAAAAATGTACTTTAACACTTTATTCAATAGTGTTTAAGCACTTTGCTGACCTGAGGTTTGAGAGCAGAAGTTGACTTACCCATTTTTTAAAAATACATATCATAATTAAAGGCTATTCCTGCTATAAACTCTAATTTGTTATGGATTGTTTAGCATTATCCAAAGCAAATATAATTTATTCATCTATGAATACATAAAAACTACAGATGTGCATTTATAATATTGTATTCAAATAATAAAAAATACTGCCCTTCATCTTCCTGTTGCTTGATTTAGGCAAGTAGTCTATTTGGAAGGAAGTGCATGATGAGAAGAGCAAAGGATGCAGTGTTTTAGTCTCCTGAAGGCAACAGAACCCAGAATAAAAGAGAACAGGGGCTGGGAAAACAGAGGGATGCAAAAAGAACCTATTGGAAAAATCTCTTGAGGAACTAATAAACACTTGACAATGACACAGAGATAAAATGTTTAATAGAGATGGAGAGTATCAAAGGAGATTCTTCTCAAATTCAGATAGGTGCCAGCTACTTAATTTCCAACAAAACAATGGCATTAAAAGACTGTTATGAATTGTAAATATATTTACAAGTCTTACAGAGAGACTGTAGCAGAGCAGGATTTCTGGATTATAATTTTGTGCTGGTCTACAAAATAACTTTGAGAAAATCACCAACACCCAAATTCAAAAAAAACAACAAAAATGCCAGAAACCTATATTTATGCATGTACATGTAAACGAAACAGCCACAGAAATCTGCCTCAGGTTTTTGCTGATAAAATTATCTAAAAGTTCTGCCACTGCATTTCCCATCACTGCTGCTATTTCTATATTGCTGAAAAATCTTGAAACCTACATTGCATCTGCCTGTGATGTACAAGTGAGACATCTCCTGAGAGGCTTCATGAGGTATGCATCTTCTGAGTATGCCTAACACAAACCAACCTTGGCATGAAGCACAACAGTCCCAGAGACTTTCTCACAGAAACATGTCCAGAGGTTGTGGCAGCACGACTGCCAGTATTTTACATAATATCATACTTGTAGATAAGGCACTTGTACATGAAGTCGGAGATGCAGGCTCACTGCCAGTCTCTTCTTGAGGAGATTATTCCCTTATCTCCCAAGAGTGCATCCACCACCAGCTCAAGGTGAAACTCAAGCTGGAGAACTGTCTGTCATGCCTGCTGAAGCCATGCTTCTATATTGGAGAGGAAGCAAGATTCATTGAGAAAGGATAATTTGCAACCCTAATAGGTGCTCCTTTTGAAGAGGAAGTCCTGGGTTCTTGCCCCAGGGGCTGCCTACACATTTTGCATTTGTAATTGAGTAACATACATAAATAGTGCTTGAAGCAGGGGCTGGAATCCAGGTTACCTCCCCCTCTCCTTCCCTCAGTAGGTAAGTGCCTCCATCCTTAAGCTATGAAATCATGTTTAACCCCCTGTTTAAATTGAGATTACAAATCTTGCATCTGTTTCTACATTGAGACATAGTTACAACTTTTTTCTTCCTTCTCTTCTACGCTTGTACATGGGGAACTTCCTGGAAAGTGGGAATGTGAACTTAATTCCCTCAGTCTAAGGAAGGTGCTGAATCCATTTTTTTCCTACTTCCTGTCTTTTTGTGTGTGGTTTTTTTTTGTTTTCTTTTGGTTTTGTTTTGCTTCCTCTCTTAATGCACAGGTGTGCTAGTTTTGACTGGGATCGAGTTAATTTTTTCCATATTAGCTTGTATGGGACTATGTTTTGAATTTGTGCTGAAAACAGTGTTGATAATACAGGAATGTTTTTGTTATTAATGAGCAGCGCCCTGCTTTCCTGGATATGGCTGAACATCTGCCTGCTGATGGGAAGTAGTGAATTAATTCCTTCTTTTGCTTTGCTCACGTGTGGCTTTTGCTTTGCCTATTAAACTGTCTTTATCTCAACCCACAAGTTTTTTCAGTTTTACTCTTCCAATTCTCTCCCCCATCCCACTGGAGGGGAGTGAGCAAGTGGCTGTGTGGTGCTTAGTTGCCAGCTGGGGTTAAACCACAACAGTCCTTTTTCATACCTTTTATGTCATGCTCGGATCCCACAGCATCCAATACATCCTTATTAACCACCACTCACGCATAATCACAGAATCACAGAATCACAGAAT
>NW_010158747.1:88971-98580 GCF_000695765.1 Mesitornis unicolor | reverse complement strand
GCTGGAACTCACTTCCAACCCTCATCGTCTTCAGTTCTTCAGTCCACATCCATATCAATCAGTCAGTCTTTACTACAAGCAAAAGTTAATCAGTGAAATTTCAAAAATTGCGCTCTCTTGTCTAAGAAGCTGTCAATTTAATGAGACATCACAAATAATGTTCTAACTGAAAAAAACCCTCAGCTTTAATTGCTCAAAGCATTCATTCTATCTCTAAGCTGCATTTTCGCTGCATGCGTCATGTTTTTAAAGTGATGCTGATTTTAATGCCTTTTACTCTGAACACTCTCCACTCACTGGCTCAGAATTCCTTCTTGATATAAGTAGAAATTGGTTCTAGACATCTAGGGAAACCACTAGAATACAGATTACATTCTTTACGAGTTTTTGATATGTCAGGATTCCACTCTCTGAGAAGCAGCTAAGCTAATCAATAATGAAGCACTGTTAATTACTTTATATGTCTGTACTGGGGCATCATCTTACACACACACAACTGACAGAGGCCACATTCTTTTTCTCTGGTATTCAAAGGATCTCTTCTTAAAGCCTTTACTGACAACTGAAGCTAACCATATGAAACAGGTAGAATATAAAGAAGGAAAGACTATAGATGAAGAGAAAGAAAAGTATGAAAGAAGAATTTAACAAAAAACTATGGACACAAAAGTATAGAAAGTCTGGAAACAAAAATGTATGGGTAAAACTTTCAAAAGCATCTTATTCCCAAGTTCAGAAATGCCAGACTACTCTGAATTGAAATTTAGACCAATCTCCTGGCATACCTGCTCTCAATCACTTTTTAAACCCAGGACTCTAAAGGCAACTGATGCCCAAGGGCATTTTTGTTAGGATGTTTTGTATTTAGATGTAGACTTTCAGACAAGGAGTCATTTATAATGGGATGTTATATACATATTGCTAACTATAGTGTCTTAATTTAACTTTAATAGTTGATTTTTTTTCCCTCTAAATGGCAAGGTTCCTGTAATCTCAGTTCTCTCAACATAGCTGTTTTAGTGGAAAAGGATCATTTATGTGGAGTGATACCATTTTGGAAATATGCAGCTTTTAGTATCAATCTGAATTTTTCAGATAAAGAGTAAAAATTAAAATTTTCTTGAATAAAATAGAACATAGAAGACCTTTTACAAGGTTAATGTAAATAGCAGGCAAACACTTATATTGTTTCTATTTTGTTTATGAAGATTAAAGGACTTACCCTGTTCTGAAGTGAAACTTCAGTGCCCTGGGGGAAAAAAAGTCTGCTTGGAAATTCAGGTACTGGTTGCAGATACACACTCTGTGTGGTGAAATATCTGAGAAAACTTCTGCCTAGCATGCTTGAAAACTTGGAATATTATTAGCAAGACTGAAAGCTTTCATATATTTTAATAGTCATATTTATACCATAATACATACTCTGCTGCCTTTCTTTCAAAACATATTGTCATTGCAGGATAGTAAGAACTGTGAAGTACTTGGAGATTACAAGGTGGTCTCAGGATAATTAAAAATTAATCTATGTGCATGCTGAATAGATGGATTTGATCGAGATGCTATAAACACCACTGTTCTGGACATGAAGAAATTACAGAAACATACTCTGTAATATGGCTCATCGGGATTCCCGGTGAGCACCTTTTTAGGCTTCTTTTTTCTCCTGTAGACTTTGGTGTTGACAACCAAATGATTCCCCAAGTTTTAACTTCAAAACTACAGGCAGCTGGGATCTCAAGATAAATATACTTATATTTTCAAGGGAAGAAACCAACCATTCTCATGCAGAACTCAAGGCCTTATAGCTCAAATTTTCTTCGCCTCTTTTTTCCTTGAGTCCTGGTCATGTTTGCTGTTGGTGTTTGTTAATGTTAGCTGTGTTCATCAGCATTCTTTCCTTTCTGGTGACCACGGTAGTCTTTTTACTGAAAATTTATTTAGAATTACTGACAGAAATTGAAGCATAAATAAATAAACAAACAGGTCTGGCCAGAGTCATGACAGATTTGTACTTGTCTTCCAGGTAGTTGACAGTGACTTAATTCTTTCCAAGTAAATGCCATTTTTCTTTGAGGGAAATGACCATTAAAGTATCTGAAATGACATAAAACCTTTAAAATGTCAAGATAGAGCACAATAAAACATGCAGAAATTTTGTCACTGAAAAACAAATATCCAGATTCAAAACTAAAATAAAGACAAAGTATACTTGAAGTAATTCTTCAAATTGTATCACACACAATGCAGATAAAATTAATCAAGTATCACCTGACTTGAGGAACAGGAAAAAACTGTTTGAACATAAAGGAATGAATCTGCCAGGTTTATTTTTGTACTGTTGTTAAAGAAGCAGAAATGCAGACAGCTAATTACAGCAAATGTATTCAGAAGCAATGGTTACCAATATTAATCTTGATAATTAGAAAAGTTAACTAGAAACTGCAATTTTTTTTTTCAACATTACAGTGTGGTAAGAAGCATCAAGAAGTTATAATTCCTTTTGTTTGACATAAGAGAGATTTTGAATATTTATTTAAACAGTGGAAGTTATACTATTAAATCTAGAATTTGGAAAAAGAGGGGTTTGAACATGTGATGGGTTCAGTTCTAATATTTCTTTTATTACACATAGCCAGAATTTATTTACCTCTTAGTTTAACCTTAGGATATTGCCATGAGTCTTCCTTGGAAATATTTTGTACCTTTACTACTAAAATAAAAAAAAACAACTTCAAAATATGTCAAAGTCCTGATAGTGATCCCTGGGATTTGCCTTGGCAGTGTCATAATCTTTGTAAAAAATGCTTGCTGAAAAGATGTGTTAGTATCGTCAGGTCACATATCTCAGTAAACAGAAAGTACCTTTAAGGACCTTGGTTAATATTTCTTCAAAGAGTTGATTTGATTGTTTGTAAATCTAGGAACTCATACAACAGAATTTTCTCTATTTCTGCTTATGGGATTTTCAATCACTCCATAGTTTTCTAGAGATAAATGAGACAGACATATGTAGGTTAATTCAACTATTTACTATGACATAGATTTTGAGATCTAGCTCTGTCATCATTCATCTTGCCAAGCGATGTTTCTTTCTAGGATTTTTAAAAAATATTGAATAAAAGCTTTTTGCCATTTCTGGCTTAACTCTACTTTTGGCATCCTGCAGGGTTTCTTCCAAGTAATCTCACTTAGGGATCTGACCACTGGCAATCACCTTTATTCCTGTGGCCTTCACCCCTTGCTGTGAAGATGGGTTTATGGGTTAAGTCCCTTGCCATAATCAGCTTAACAATTCTGACTTCAGGTTACTTTTTGCAGTTGCTGTTGCCTCACAGGGCACTGACAGAGTTAATGGCAGTCATCACAAAACACAACATTGTTCTTCCTGTAGACAAAATAACTGCAAGGAAAAAAATGAAGCTATGAATTAAATGATTAAACAAATATCTTTAAACAAGGCCTACTACATACTAGATAATAACTATGAAAGAATTGAGACCTTGTTTGATAAAAACACATTCCTTCTTTGTCTTCATATATGAAGCTGAGCTCATGGCTAATTGTTTAAAACATTTTCCTCTAGCATCTTCCTCAGGAAAAAAAGACAAAAGAAAAACAAAAGAAAAAAATAATTCTTTGCAGTTTGACTCTGGAAGGAGAAGGGAAAGAAAGGAGAAAGTCAAGGTTAGAAGCTCTTAAGGATGCTGTCATTTCAGAAAATTTGCCACAATTACTTTTTATTTGCTATGTAACTGGCATTTTTTAAAATTATTATTCTGTGTTCATGACCTCATATGACCAATAACGGCTACTGCTTCACACTGGTACAAGCAGTCAAGTCTTAATAAGCCACAGACTTATACACCCCTTGCAGCATTACAGTTCTTGTTCTAGTAGCAAGAGACACAGAGAAATTTCATCTTTAACTGAATATGTGAAAAAGAGAATAATTTTTTTTCTATTGTAATTGCATCTGAACTTTTTAATAGAGACAATAAAAGGAGCATACATTCATTATTGACTGAGGAAGGAAAGCTAAATGCTTTGCCATCTGGGGATTTTATTGAGCAGCAGTTTGAAATATTCTCAGAATGAAAGTGAGCAGACTGATCCATGTGTTGGCAAAGGAGTGAATGATTTGAATTAAAGTTGCTTCTTTTGGTTCTAAGAGAGTATTGGTCATCATAACCTTGCAGGTAAGAAAGGTGTAATTGCCTTTCTGCAAGGTAGATGGGGTTCATATAGGAATACTTCCTAAAAAAGACAGGAAAGAATCTGCCAACGGCCTACTAATGCAAGCCAAATTATCTGTCCCAGAAATAGATATGACCCCATTGACATTAGAGGAGTTTTATCCATTTACAATAGCAGGGATCTGCCTTCTTACTGTGGTTTATTGTTGTACACATTCTGCCCTAGGGTCATTCTGTAATTACTATAGAAAATAGTGTATTCACTTGATAACTTCTTCTAGCAGAAAAGCAATTAGCCTTCCAAGTGACTTGATGTTCTAAAGAAGGTACTGAAGTTTTGGAGGCTGGAAGTTTTAGTAGAAAGAAGTAGAAGTGAAAGAGGGAAAATGTCTAGCTGGCAGATACCATACAAAGGAGAGGTCTGGGTAGTGAGATAGAGATGGCCATTTTAGGAACTACAATTCACAACAAAAAGCTCAAGCTTCACTGTGAAGCCAACAATCAGAAAAATACTTTGCTATCCCACTGACTCCTTTCACTACTGACTCTTTGCAATACTGAGAAAGACACCCAGACTCTCTATCTGAACAAATTGCTTAGACTATTCATGGCTAGGTGGGCAGTAGCCACACTCTAGAAGATTAGTTATCATGTCTTTCTCATCTAAAATATTATTGATGCAAGGAGAGAGATCCTTCTATACAGAAGAGTTATTAGCATATGAATAGCATTGTTAATATGTAAAATACTGTTTGACCAGTGCTTCAGCCTTAGTTTACTGGATTAGGATGGTGCTGATGAAATCTCAGTTTACTGAGCACAAAGGCAGAGACAGAAATGCTAGTGGATATCCCGGATTGTTTCAGTATTGTTATCACAATAGCACAAAGTGTTATTGTTTTGTTATGGAAATCAAGACAATTTATCTCATACAGAAAATACATGCAACATATGATGGACTGTGCAACATTTGAAAAAACTGCTTAAGCAGTCAGGGAATGGAAGAATAAATTAGATAAAGTGCAGCAACCTTAAAGCATAATAACCATTTTTTACTCTATTAGAGGGGAAAACGATTTTGCAAACTGTGGTTTACCTGGTTCTGTAGAGCAGACTGGATTGCATGCTTCTGTTGCATTTTCTTTTCTCTCTGTAACTGTTCAAACAGCAATTTAGACTCAATAAGTTGTGAAATATTCGATATCAGTATCTACTGAAAATGAACTGTTTTATGTTGATCCAATATAATTAAAATCAATGCAGATATCTTTAGAAAAATATGTTTTCTTTTGTTGGTCAAGCTATGTATGGATGTTGGGTAAATAAAATGCTCCCAATTGTCTGGTTTTTTAGAGGAAGACTTTATGTGAATTGAACCTCTATTTATTCTTAGCTTATGTTCTTTTTTTATTTCATGCAAACTAGGTTAAAAAAAAAAGACTTACCAGTCACACAAAAATGTCTTCTAAGAGACAGGACTACATGTGTGTAAATAATCATTATTCCCAGATTGTACATTCCTAACACATAGTTGGAACAAATAGAATATTAAGTCCACATATACCTAACGGCTTCATGTTCTTAGATGCAGGAGAAATTCTTAGATTGTATTTCCCCATCATCTTTTGAAAAATGTAAATAAAACACTAACCATTTAAAAAATACTCTTTTGAAAATCCCAATCAAATCCCAGTCAAGTTCCTAGAAGCTGCCTACCAGCCTTCCTTCAGTTTTGTAAATCATTACAAAGTCAAGGAAGTGGATCTATGCTTTTGCTATACAGTGCTTCTGAGGAGAGAAGGAACACAGAGTAGATCTAAGAAAATATGGTTTTTAAAATTTTTCTTCTGATAAAAATACACATTCATCTACGTTCCTCAATTCTTCTTGAAATTTTCACTTTTTTAAACTGAAAAATTTGGTGGATTGGAAAGTGTTGCATGTTGATACTTGTTAAGGACAACTTTTAAAATTTGATTTAAGTTTAAAAGGAGAAATAAATTTTCATCCAAGAAGATAAAGTTTGGTCAAATTTAAGTAGGCATCCAGCTCTGAGGTGACAATACACCAGTAAGAACAGTTGCGAGCGAATTCACTTCATGCATCTCAGAGGATGTCCAACAGCAGGAGTTCCCACTGCTGGTCAGAGACTGCAAGGGAGCAAAAAGAACAAGAAGGCTGACATGAGGTCTCAGACAGACTGGTGGGCTTAAACTTCTCTGCTTTCTAGGTTTTGCAGGGCCAGAGTCCTGCAGATTCATGTACAGGGATCCTACTGATCTCTGGTCTCACAGAAGTGAAATTTCCAGGTTAAGGAAAACACAGGTAAAATTTTATTTGTAGACATGTTGTTTTGAGCATTTATTATTGTTCAGGGATATTAGATGTAATGAACAAATCCTGAAAGTGTAACAGGCCACACCAGTGGAATCAGTTTTGATCTTGCTTCAGTCAGGAGAGCTTAATCCAGTGCTCAAGTTTGGCTCATAGCTTTTAAAAAAGGCACTTCTTGCACTAAGCACTTACCAGGGACTGTGGTGCTGAATATAAATTTGGGATTTCATTATACCTGTTGTAATAATCTTACCTAAAAATGCACTTAGGTTCTTTCTCCTACACATATACAAAATGCTAACATTTTATATATTCTACGACTAGACACATAGAGAACGCCACTTTCAACTTCAAACCATATGTTCTGCTTTTGAGGAGATACATACTCAAATGCAGGGAAAAATATCTATTCATAATTAAAATTTACATGCATTTTATTAAATATAGTGTTATTTCTGCATGTAAGGTCTACATATATAAACGTATGGTTAAGCTATATGTATAGTTAGGAAAGTATTCAAGTGTAAGCTCATCATAGCTGCAAGCTGGGAGTAATAGTTATATGCAATAGAGTTCAGTCTGCAAGTATTTGACATCCATACACGATGTCAAATAATCTTCTAAGGCCAGATAGTCATGAATAAGAGTTCATAGATTAATTCAATACTTTTCTTTGCCTCACATTTTAATGAGTTCTCTCAGTTACATACAGATTTCCAAAAGCAGCCTGTTAAAAATGAAATTGAGATGCTTCCACAATTGATCTGAGCATGCTATAACATCACAACTCTACCAGGGCAAAGTAAAGCTTCAGATATCTTTTTTCTTTTAGCATCACTTTTAGTTTTGTGTTGGTTTTGAAGGGCAATTTAATGATGTTTTTTTTATCTTGTAAAGGTTATTTAGGTATCTTGAAGAAAACATTGCTTTCATCTATACTCTATTGCAATGGCTTGTATGTGTATTTGTCCCACAAGTTACCCTCAGCACCTTCACTGCAGCATAAAACATTTTGTGGTAAAGCCTGTAGAAGGTCTGCCATGTATGGTCACAGATAAAAACAGTTTTATGCAATTATGTCAGGTAATTCCAAGAGCACAGCTTGAAGTAATGCTTGTCCTGTCACTATAGAATACTTTACACAAAGGGAAAAAGTCGTGTAAATATCAAGGGTGACCCATGAAGCAAGGTATCTTACCTACTTTTGTCATTTCCAGCTGTGGATGTTTCAGAAACTCTGCCATAAACTCATCTTGTAAATCAATGTTCTTGCTTTGATGCACCCCCCTCAGTGAGGGTGCCAGAGCACTGGAACAGGCTGCCCAGAGAGGTTGTGGAGTCTCCTTCTCTGGAGACATTCAAAACCCGCCTGGACGCCTTCCTGTGCAACCTCATCTAGGTGTTCCTGCTCCGGCAGGGGGATTGGACTAGATGATCTTTTGAGGTCCCTTCCAATCCCTAATGTTCTGTGATTCTGTGATTCTGTGATCCCCTTCTTTTGACGGTTTTTAAAACAGCATTTCCCCTCTCATTCTACATGCACTCCAAAATTGCCCATGCTGGCAGTGAGCTAGAATCACTGCATTAATAAGCTGGTTTGTGGAAAATTATTTCTCTGAAGGCGTATCAAGTATTGAAGACCTCTAATTAATGGTAGTTGTAGTCAAAGTTGAATAATCAGGTCTTTTGAGGTATTAAGAGATTACATCCTTTAATTGGTATGAAATGAATGGAAAACCTCCTTATTTACTTCTCATTTCTCTGCCTTACCAATTTCAGGACATAGTTTAGTGTCATGGAATATGTGCATCACATGTGATCAAGAGGCTATGCTGGTGCAGAGACATATCATCAGAACTGGGAGAAATCTGTTGTCTATGAAGGAACAATAAAACCCAAAATATTGGGTGAATCAAAATCAATGCAACAGATCAAATTGCGCCTTTTCTTTCATTTGGCTGACAGCAGAGCCAACACTTGCTGAAACATTTTTTGGTTCCTTGTGGTTTTTTTTAACTTCATTTTTTTCCTTTCCAGAAATCCATCACAGAAACATGCAGCTCTCAAGTGTTTGATTTGTTCGGCAGTGTATGTCTAAATCAAAGAGAAGGGGCAGAAACTATTGTGGGTGATGTGCAACCTTATAATGATTTTCTTCCATAATCCCTCACAGAGTTCCATTTAAGGAAAGGCTAAATAATTACTTTTAGAATAAAACCTCAGAGCTTCATGACCATGTTCTGCAAATCAAAAGCTCATTTTGTATCTCAAGTTTATGAAATAGTCTATCTTGTCAGTCAGCCCATTAAAACAAACAAACAAACTAACAAACAATCTTAAACCAAAAATCCAAAACAGAAAGGAACCAAACTCAAAATACGCCCTAACAAATCAGTGATCCCAGCTAGTTGGACTAGTCATCAGGCTTGATCCCAGTACCCAAAATATTCCCTTCTGTGACTACTGTGACTAATGTACTACAGCAACTGTCAGAGGACTGTCTTGAGTTACTTTCCCGTCAAATTAAGGGTATTGAGTTGTCAATATACTTCAGACTTTATAGATCATTCCAGGTGCAGCTGAAATCTTCAATGTAAGAGCATTTTTTCTTTTTTACTGTGATGTTGAATTGAAGAGTGATTCCAATTGTTGTCAACATCAAAAACATTCAGGAAATTACACACATCTCATTTGAAAAATAGCATAGCAGGAGTTAAACTTTTTTTTATAGAGTAGCTTGTATTTTGTAATTATGGAGGACATTTATTTATCTTTGAGGTTTGCAATTCTTCTGCTAACACATCAGTTTACTAGATGTAACTACTTGCTTACTGTATTTCAGTTTTAACTGTGTCAGTACACATACACACATGCATATAAATACAGTAAAGCACATGTGCACATAAATGTAAAGCAAATGCTTACTAAAATATACTTTGTTTCACTGCTGTGCGTATTTTGACAAATTTAAAGAAGGATGGCCTTTTGATCCTTGAGTGCACCTCTCCCACAGTTGAAGCCAATGTAAAGAAAACATCCCAGTGTATTTGCATGAGCTACACTCCCATGATAAAGCTATAGC
>NW_010158747.1:65975-88940 GCF_000695765.1 Mesitornis unicolor | reverse complement strand
AGTGTCCACACATGTTTCTTCAACGTTGCACTAATTTTATTTCTTTTTTCTTAAGTTCTTCACAGATTTTTAAAATACATTTGGCTTTGTGATGTGTACACTGCTGAACACCCTCAAGTGCAATGCAAGCTACAACCTGAACCATAAATCCCCAAATGTCCATTTCAGTCTGTGAGATTCCCTTGGCACCTAAACTTTACCTTCCAAGCTCTGATAATATATATAAACCGAGTAGCACAGCCATCATGCCTCAGCTAATGGCAACAATTTCATGCCTTAAGACCACCTTCTACACTTTGAGAATTCTGTTCTGCTGGGCAAATTCAGTGTATTGCCTTTGCAATCAGAGCAGTGATGGACACTTCCATCAAAACTGCAACCAGAGGAGATGATGTAATTCTCTAATTTTTTAACAAGTTAATGACACAAGCTCCCATCTGGGAAATGGAAGACTTGCCTTCTTAAATATCAGAAAGTTCAAACCTGTATTTCTTTGCTACCAGATGAGCATCCTCATTAATGATTAGACTGAAAATTTTCTTCATTTCCCTTTATTGTCTGTTTGGCCCTCTGAATCCTGTCTTTGCAGTATACTGGCAATGAAGTGTTTCTCTGCCTCAGTCTAGTGGATAGTTATCTGCCTAGGACATCATACAGGAAGGTCAAAGCTATGAGCTTAAATTAGTTCTGGCTAAGGAAGGCCAAGAACTGTACTTTTAATCTCAGGTAAATTTATCTTGGCATAACTGTAGGGTGGTGATAATATGGCTTCTTCTTGTCCTACTATCTTAAAACTTAGTCTTCCTCAAAAACTTTGCACCTAAATGCAGGAATACATTTCCTGGATTTCAGTCCTACATACGTTAGAGTCCTGAATCAAAGACAACATTTCAAAAGCATGTTTCATTTGGGAACATTTGGGTTCTTTGGGTTGCTATGAATTTCACTCTTAATTGGAAGTCTTCTTGTCTCTGTTCACTTAGGACAGATTTTTGGACCTTATCTGGATTTATGAATACAAAATTTGGCACTAGGTAGCTGTGGCCTTTTATGTGTACTCATTCACTGGAAATGCAATGAGAAGCTCAGTTTGCTGAACTATGGACATGACCATCATTTCCACCAGATTTGCTGTTGTATTAAGTAGTAGTGAAAACATAGAATATCTGCCATAGAGACAATGGTGAAAGACTTTGAAGTACCACAGGAATGATAACTAATTTAATTTTATTTTCCATTAAAATATTCAGAAATATGCTATGAGTAGAAGTTCACAGTGCAGGAATATTTATGCAATCATTAAAATAAGTTTTTATTTTATGTCCATATAGCATTCAAAGTTACATTATAACACAATTATTACTTATTATTCATATTTCTTTCATATTCTACATATGTGAGTTAGACTTCACTGTTATTAGCAATTCAGTTGGTGTGGGAAATTATACAAGACAGCATAAAAATAGAATCCAGCTTGATGTAATGTTTTTTATATTCAAGGCATCCCAAAATACTTTATAGAATGTGGTGTTGTTAGGATTATTAAAGATGTCTCTTAATGTAAGACTAAAAAGAAAAAGCATTCTCCAACAAACTTATCCCACAGAGAACAAGCTGGGGGCAGAACTGACATTTGTCCTCTCTTGGTCAATAGATTGTTATTAAATCTCTAAAATCATATTAAACAATATTTTAAGGAACAGACTTAAATCCATAAGGGGAATAAAAGAGAAAGAAGGTAGATATTTATTCTGAAATTTCATACTATTATGACAGTATTTCAGAGTCTGATGACATACTATGCACATGTTATTACTAACCTTTGGTCAGACAGCATGGGTTAAGATAGGAATGTCATCCCAGGCCTTAGGCATTAATCTGGGTATCTCATTGCTTTACTGAGGTTTAGGATATACAGATAATAACTCCAGGCCATATTTTGACACCTTTATTCATGCTGAATGGCCTCTCATGCAGCATCAAGTCCCACTAAAATCAGAAAGTTATTCCCAGAGAAATTAGTCAGTGTAGTGGAATATTGTCCTTTGGCAACATCTGTAGATGTACCGTAAGACATTACTGCATCGGGAAGAGTAGGGTATCAAAATGGCTTTGTATACAAATTTGAAACAGATTCTGAGATAGTGGTGCTTGATAATGCCATTTCACTCTGTCTTTCAACATGTGATTGCTTGCCATGGAGCAGTAATAACAACACAGCACTAACATTTTATCAAAAAATGTCAGTCAAACCACGGATATGAGTTAGCAAAGTTAAGACACATGTTTGGAACTCAAACTCAAGAAGAAATGTAGTGTGATGATCTTAAAAATTGCCATAGTTCATTGTAGACTATACTAGACTATAGGGACTCAGACCTCTTGTGTATTAATTTAAAGAATTGCAAAGGTGTATGTTTCACACACAAATCACATTAAATAATGCCATTTTAATGTTGTCTTTTTTATTGTATGTTTTTAATGCTATCTTCTACAAACAGAATCACAGATAATTCTTTTAAAACGTACTTTAATCTGGTTTTGGAAGCCAATTAGGCTCTTTTAGAGCCATTTCAGTCTACCTGTGTCTGTGTGACAGGCATAATTTTGCAAAATATTTTTGTAAGACCTGTAACTGCAATATTGCTAATGGTGAGTCCCACTCCAATAATCTAGAAAAAGTAAATTTTCAAAGAATTTAAAGTAACTGGCTTTTGGAAAATCAACATAACTGAGAAAAGAAATGGCAAAAAATAACAATGGAAAACCACCTTCAACAACTGATGGAAAATAACAAAATCTTCTTGTGTAGTTACACATGAAACAATAACGAATGTACACTGGGTACTCTTGCCAACAGACTACCAGTTTTGACTTCAAGAATTGTATTTACAGGAGAATCTTGGACCTAACTTTAAGCATCTTTGCCATTTGATCTCGTGTGGCCACATCTGTGTCTTCAGCCAGCTTTTTTTGGGAGACACAGGTGCCTGTCCATGTGAGAACATCCTAGGATGTCTTCTACAGAGGGAAAAATAGTAGAAAAAGCATTGCATTGCTGCCTGTGTCTTTCAGAGGCTTGTTTTCCAGTTCTGCAACCAGCATGGAGAGAAGTTGATCAAATGTTGATAGGAGCTGTTCCATTCTCCCAGAAAACAGTTTGTTCTCCATTGCTATACAGCATCTTATCAAGCTGCTAAGGCTGTTCTCTGCATCATGACTTTTGTTATCATAAAACCACGAGCTTGTATTACTTGTAGAAGCTGAGAAAACCTTTTCAGAATCTCTCTTCAATGTTTTTGATACAAGGGGTCAAACTTCCTTCCTGAGAGTGTTCAACCTAGGTAAGAAGTGTGAGCTCCTTGAGAGCTTGCTGTAAAGTTCACAGCCCAGAAAGAGAAGCATTTGAGTTGGCTTATAGCCCCTTTTCAGGAGCTCCCAGTCCCTCTATGTCTAAAGTAAATATGAGCTCATGCTTTGAGGAGACGTGCTCCTAGGCATTAGGATTCACCAAGCTTGCTGACAGCAGTCAAGAAGGACAGTCAGGCACTCAAGCACACCAGGGACATCTCCCTCCCACTCAGACAAGCCATCTTGTTTTTTTCTAAGATGTTGTGTGGTGTTTTAGGGCCATTACTTTTGCCATGCTGAGAGCTTCTGCATCACTTATCAGTCAAGGACAAAATGGTTTTGGCCATAAAATGTGATCTCACTCATGCCTCCTTCCATCAGATAGTTCCCCCAGTAGATCCTTTCATAACTCGCCCCTAGTTTCCTCATCTGTGAAAGAAATTTTAAGGGAAATTACTAGATGACTCCCAATAAGCTTATGTGGTTCTGTGTTGTGTTAGATACCACACTGTTAGCATCCTTCACTGTTACCTAACAACTGCTGTCTCTTCTCAAGGTTTTTTATGCTTTCTATCTCTGCTGCTGTCTTCTTTTCCTTGCCCACCTCTACTCCTTGTCTTCTCTTAAGAAACTATTCATTGAGCATATAAAATGGAGATTTTTCAGATATTAAAACTTTTCTGATTCTAAGTCTTTTTTTATGAGAACAACATGGAAATGTCCATGACATGAAGGTGACTGTCTCTCTTGTCCCACTCTATACCATCTGCTACTACTGCCATGTTGCCAAACGTTTTCTGCAGAGCAAATGAAAGTTAGAGTTTATCAACCCAACAGTAACAAAATCCTATCCTGCCCCTAGAAGCAGCTAAAATAATGCTGAAAATTATATTCTTATCCCAAAGACCCCAGTACACTCTAAAATTTAATACAAGGGAAGCAGCTTGAAAAATTTCACATTAATTGACAAAAGCCTGGGAGCTTTGAAGTAAATTAATATGATAACAACATTCTAAAATGATAAGTGTTTTGCAGCTTTAAGACTGGCTCAAACTAAAACCGGGACTTATAGTTAGGTTCTATATAGTGAAAGCAACAGTTACTGGTACTGGGACTAAACTCTGACCCTGGATATGTGTATTGTACAATGTTCATACCAGCTTCCAGCAGAAACATTTGCATAGATCCAATTATGGACTTCAGCCTTAGTTTGCATGGAGTCATGTTTGATTTTGTACTGGCATCATATCAGTGACAACTGCCATCATATCAGTTACAACTGACATAATTTCTGTCATTATATATGCCTTGCCATGAAGAGAGTAGATATCAGCAGCATGATGGGATGGTAAAGAACAGGAAAGGTTTTAAGTATAAATACTTTATAAAATAATCAAATTAAGCTACTGAGTATTATAAAGTTTCTATGACACGCACAGTGTCCCAGACAGAAACTTTAATGTTTACTATTGATAAGAATATCAATTGAATGAAATTTTAATTCTCCTTATGAGAGAGTTCCATGGGAAACAAATGTGAAGTCAGTGAAATTTGCAATATGGGTGATGAAACTGCTAAATTAAATTACTTTCTTTTGGGTTTAGTGATTGTAGACAATTCTTCTTGATTTATTAAAAGTTAAGAATGTACATTAAAATAGAGACCCCAGTGAAGTACAAGGAACAAAAGATAGGACATCTTTCGGTAGATGCAGATGTACAAATACAATATTAAAGTGAACCACAAGTTATGTAATAAGTTGTCCACTAAACAAGTCTGAATGCAATTGGGAATCCGAACCTTTCCAGGATTTGATACTGATGTCAAATGAATTCATGTTCTCCTTGCAATATGGGTAATAGTAGAGAAAAGCAAAGTGAAAACTTAACTCGTATTGTGGCTTAGTAATTAATTTGAGACTCTTAAAACATTGTTCCCCACACAAAAGTCCTCACAAGTAAATGAGTTGCCTGTAAATGTGGTTTTAATAAAATTGACTTAGATATTTTCCAGCCTCCTTCTACATCCCTGTGCTTTTTAAATTTAATACAGTATTTCTAGTTAATTCTTTTTAACATGATCAAAATTTCTAAAGCATTTGCTCTGAGATTCTGCATTAAAGTTTAATCGTTGAACTTTTGTCTAGCAATCAAAGAACCACTGCATCATATTGATTGCTACTGCCAAGTGCCTCTCAGCCCTTAGGACACTGGGTAATTCTTTTGGGGATTGGAGCTAACTAGGGCCAGTAGCAACTCACCTCTGTCTCATTGTCTAAGTGTTTGTAAAAGAAAGTTCATTTCAAATAACTTGAAGTCTCTGGTATGCAGACTGCTCCTCCCAGAAACCAATAATTTACTGGCTAATTTCCCTTATCTGTTGCCTCTGTTTAAGATGGTCATCAAATTTCAGCTCACAGATCTAAGTTTAAGACGTGTCTCACTGCAAAGCTATTGCACAATCTTGAGCTTCTTTTTCACCTTTTATTATGCCAACAGAACTACAGTGATTTGGTTTTGTTACTTTTTAGTAAGACCATCTCTTTTCTGAGTGTAATCCTACATGCTGCAATTTTGTACATAGCTGTGATTTTGGTCTAAGAATATGAGAAGTGTCTGCTCTCATCAGAGCAGAATAGGAGCTTTTGTGCTTCAAAACCTGACCAATATTCAGCTATAGTCGTCTGCCCAATGAAACACATTCCTTCTCCTATAAGGTCCTCCCATGTTGAATGCATTTGTGCATTTGTGTTCTGTGCAACATAACTTGCTATAGCAGGAGTTAATCCTCTGATCATTGATATGAGGGAGAGCAGACAGTGACTGGCTAGCAAGGAGAAGTTATAATCTATGCAGTGCAGAGGCCCTTAATCTTATGGGGTGCAGGCATCAATCTTAAAGTACTATGGAGAAACCAATAATAACACTTTATAAAACAAACAGAAACCATATTTATGAAATCTTGGCTCCATCAAAGTCTGTGGCAAAAATTCTGTTAACTTCAGAGAAGGCAGTATTTATATTCTATTTTCAAGTAGTGTAGAGTGTAGAAAAATGGAGCCTGAGAAATTGCTCTACCAGTTAGACAGAAGGAAGCAGCAGATGCAATATCCTCCATTCCCATTTAAGGACAGTCCCTTAGATCCATCAGCCTTCCTGTCTGAAAGCAATTCTTAAGATCACAGTAACAATACAAGCGATGTTATATTTACCTTTTGTTAAAATCATCTGCTTTTGTACTGTCTGCCTGCACAGCTAGAAACAACTTAGAACAGAGTAAAGCGAATGCTCCTGAAGTCACTCACTGGTCTCCAGTGATGAGGTGAAACAGGGGTTAATTCCTTTCATATGCCACCATCACCATACTTTGTGCTGTGAAGAAAAATTCTCCTTGCAGTTTATCAGTCACATTCTGAAGCTTTTCCCCCCTCCTTTTCTTTGGTGAATACAACAGAGGCCTGCCATCAAAGTTTTAGCTCAATGCACTGCATTTCATTGAGCTCATAGCTATCTAGCATATGTAATACACAATTGAGGTGATGAACATTGCCTCTTTTTCCATTTCACTATTTCACATTTCACTTCCAAGGGCAAGACCTTTTCAGAAGGCCCCTGGCACTGTTGAGAACGGTTCTCTAGCCGAACTGGTGGGATTACTGCAGCTAAACTAGGGCTGCAGCCACAGCAGCCAGGGTGGCAGGAGCACACCACTCACAGGTGTCCAAGCTGGGAGACAGGGAAGGGAGAAAAGGGCAAGATCTGGGGAGCATTCTCTCTATTGGGCAACAAAGCTGGTGAAGGGTCTAGAGAAGTCTTACAAGAAATGGCTGAGGGAACTGGGGTTGTTTAGTCTGGAGAAAAGGAGGCTGAGGGGAGACCTTGTTGCCCTTTACAACTGCCTGAAATGAGGTTGTAGTGAGATGCATGTTGGTCTCTCTTCCCAAGTAGCAAGTGATAGGATGAGAGGAAATTGCCTCAAGTTGCACCAGGGAAGGTTTAGATAAGATATTAGGAATTTTTTTTTTCACCAGAAAGGTTATCAGACATTAAAACAAACTGCCCAGGCAAGTTGTGGTGTCACTATCCCTGGAGGTAATTAAAAGATGAGGTGCTTAGAGACATGAGGTAGTAGTGGACTTGGCAGTGTTAGGTTTATGGTTGGACTCTATGATCTTAAAGGTCCTTTCCAATCTAAATGATTGTATGATTCTATGATTCTGTTGCTTTTATTTGTTGGCCTTTTTAACATTTACTTTTCTATTTCTCAAAGGCAGAGAGTGAAATGGTTCACAGAAGCTGATTTCTTGCTCTCCTTTGAGGCTAGGTGTCATAGTTCATGGAATGGAAGTATTTGCAAACAGCACAGGGTCATACCAACTGAATCCCTGTTCTTTAGCAGTGCTTTAAATGCTACTTTTGGGTTTTGGTTGGTTTGGGTTTTGGTTTTGTTTAAGTTTGGTTTTGTTTGTTGTTTTGTTTTTGTTTTTTTTTCTGAACAGCTTGTTATTTTTAAATATCCGATATGTGCTTTTCCACTTTTAAATAAATACCCATGACACATGCCAGATGTTTTCTGGGAAATCAAAAGGGGGATCAGACAAAGTTTGTTAGCTCTAAAGTCTTTTTTGTCATTCTGTCAGCTTTACCGCATGACAAGTGATAAGGTTGAGATGAAAAAACAGGACTGACCCTACATCGAAATAAAGAATGAACTCCTTTGCTTAAAACTCTGCTCATATGAATGCAATCACTGAATGGTAAGTGGATCTGTGAAGCTTAATGCTTTCAAATAAGATTTCAGCCACTTAAAATATATACACTTGCACACGAGACTGTCTGAGAATTTGACACTTACTTATACTGCGTTATTGGTGACAACTGGATGACCAATCAAGCGCTCCAAGCACAAACATCCAAATCAGCAAATTCGTAAATAACCTTGCTAAACAATGCAAAGAGGACTTGGGAGTTCTCTTATCTGCAGACATCCTTACTAGTTTAAAAAAAAACAACAAACATAAATGACATATCTCTTCTGAATAAGAAGAAAAATTAAAAGAAGTATACACAAAGCAGTGAAAACTCATTTCAAATATCTGAATGAAACTTTGCAAGAATGTTTTGGCCATGGATGCTAATTACTCAGTGCTTTGACTTGCATTAGAAGTTTCTCATTGTGTTTGACTTATGTATTTATTGCAAGATATCTTCATGCAAAACTTCTTTTTTTGATTGGATATTCCAGTCCTTTTGTAAAAGTTTATAGAATGGCAGTGAAGCAACAGATGTGGTTGCTTGTAAGAACCTTTTACAATGAGGCATATAACAACATATAAATGTTTTGATCAAAGACATGGGTGCACTGAAAAGAAGCCACTGTTCCCATAATTTCAAGTTATACTGAAGGTTTAATACCTTTGCATCAGTGCTTAATCTCTGACCATAGAAACAAAAAGGAACTACGAGATCAACTCTGTGTGGTTTTAATACTACAGTAAACAGCCTATGATATCTGTAGAGACTCTGCAAGGTTTATTACTGTTATCTCAAAAGATAACAGCAGAGTCATTATTGTTGTATATGCTCTGTGGTTCTTGGGTCATATGCTGTCATTGCCACAGTGTTGCATGAAAGTTGAAATTAAATTATTTGGGGACTGTATAGCTAGGAAACACAGAGGACAGAGCTAGCAGACAGAGGAGATGACAAGAGCAGAAAAGCCATATTTCACTTCGGGACAAAAAAAAGGTATGGATACATGCACAAAAGACTCACAAAAGTAGAGAGACTAGAAAGAACAGAATCAGGTGAAAGGTGGATGGATTGAAAAGATCCATAAAATTATAAGACATTGTGCAACTGTTAAAATTTCCATTCCTGTCTCAGCTTTTCACCTGTTGCACTAGACTGGTTAATGCCTGAAAACATGATTAGGTTTTTGGTCTTCTGATTTCACAGTAAAAAAAAGTGCAAAGTTGTTCTAATCCTTCTTTCCCACCTCTCTCACTTTGTATCTTTAAAAGTCCAAGGTTTTTTTGCTTCCTTTTCTTCACAGTACACTTTATCATACTTTTCTTCATGAACAATATTTTGCATACTGCAATTCCATACCCCACTGATGTGCAACTTGCCATAATATACAATTAGGTGATCTTTTTCTCTATTTTTTGCAGTAAGACATCTATCTTGTGATGATCTTTGCTGCCAGTATGTCAGGATTTGCCAAGATATCTCTTTTGTAACAATAAGAAGAAGTGATTACTGAAATCTGTTTTTTTAAAAAAGACATGTTAGATACAAATTGTGCTTTTATTTTCCTTACAATTTTTATCCATCTTTATTGATGTACTAGAGATTGTGTTTCTATGATTATATAAATAAAAACTATTTAAACTTCAATTTAGAAAAAGAAGTAAATAAGGAAGAAATTAACTATAATAAGAATTCCGTTTTTTTCAAAAAAGTTTATTAGTAGATCCAACCCCGAGCAATTTGTCAATATGTGCCAGATTCCACTTTCATGTCTTTACAGGATTATTACTTATCAAATTTTATTGAAATTTTTGATACAGCATAAAGAAAGACAAAACAAGTGAAGCCTGAGGGACAAAGCATTTTATTTATATTTGTTTTTCTTGTATATGTTAGTAAACAAACAAAATAGCAAATAAAATTCTCCACCAGGTGTAGAAAAGTAAAGCAATAAGACAGAATTTTAAAGAACAGCCTTAATGGTGATTTTGACATAACCAAGCAATCAAAGGAATCTCAAAAGCAACCTCAAAGGTGCAGTATTACTTTAACAAGAAGAGTAGTGAAGAATTTACTAAAAGGAAAAAAACCCCTCAACTTCTTTTCACAGTGAAATGATGACAAGGCCTGCAGAGCATGCTAAAAAGAACAAGCTAAACATGGTAATTAGACTTTTTGCTTGTCAGTGCAGCTTCTGAAGACTTAAGCATTTTAAGCTAAAACGTTGAACTAAACGAGAAATTGCCTGTAAAAGTTAAGATGATGGCTGAATGTTACTGAAACATGTTCTATATTTAAGTTTTTGTGGGTTTTTTTCTTGTGGTTACTTCAGTCCAAACTGTTTATCCCTGAACCCTGCTGTCTTTGCCAGTATTCTGGGACAATCTGGCTCCTTAAAGAGGTGGTGGCACAGCTGGCTCTCAGAGAGTGGCATGCACAGGCACAGTTCTGTCTGGGACTCTCTCATGGAAGTAATGTAATGGTACTGCTGCTTCAAACTGAGTTTCACTAGAGGCAATAGCAAACAGTTCATTGTATAATAACAGTATGTAAAGTGTGACCCTCACACTTTTACACAGGAGGACTGTAATTTACTGCCATAAGGCTCATCTGAAATACCGCCCATCTTCTTATTCCACTGGACTTATTTCCCATGGCACAGTTTTATATTACTGAGAAGTTTTTGGCTGCTGCTTTACTTTCTTGGAAATCCAGAGGAACTGGTCAGAAAGATGACATAAAGTTTCTCAGTTATGTTATCAATTTAATGATCAAATCAAGGAGCAATTGTAATTTGCAATAACATATCTAAACTGGATCTTGAAAGCTCATTTACTCTGAGAGTAATTTCCCTCTTTCTCGGCCATTGTGATTATCAAGCTCCAAGGAGGTAGCTGACCTCTGGTTGGAAAGTGAATCTTGAGGTGTTTAGTGCCAGCATTGATATATGCACCGGGCAACACACAGATGCCTTGTGTATAGGGCTGCTCAAATGATTGGAATAAATTCTGGTAGAAGTCATTTGTACCACAAATTACAAGAATGCTGGAAAGGTTTCTTCAATTTGCCAGGCTCCCTGTTGTAAAGAAGATTTCTTATGTCAAGGGCTGATTCTCCACCATAGCACATCAGTGTGAGGCTGGTGTTTCTACAGCAATCTCGGATCTATGACAGAATGAGTCCTAGAGTGGTGAAAGGTTAGGCCCAAGGGCTTCAGCCATAGAGGGGCACCTCTACTGTAAATTTTTGGAGAATTTAAATGATCAAGTAAATTTTAAGTAGGTTTCTTCCTCTGCGGTCCCTTATAGTCTTCCTTCCCTGGATCTCTTAATAACTGAGCTTTTGCCAAGTTGAGGCAGCCTTTCTCTCAGTACTCCTCTGGGATATCCCGCAGTATCCCCTTATTACCATTTCACCATCAGCAGCCATTTCAACTGCCTTCATTGAAAGTTCCTGTACAGAGACAGCCCTACATCAGCAGCAGGCCCTCATCTTGCCCTTCGTGTCAAACCTGCTCAAGTCCCTCAGTGATCTTTGTAGCTTTGGATAGTAGAAATCAAGTGGAACCAAAGTTATGTAGGAACAAATTGGGCCCCACTTTACATTTCATGAGGTCTTTTTATTCCTTCATACATATGACTCTCTTCTGGCTTTTCACCCTCCAACTTAATTTCTTCTTTTTCTCTTCCCTTCTGTAACTGTAGCACCCCATAGTGCTCTTTCTCCATATATTTTTGTTTCATGTGTGTGTATCACTTTGTCTAATTCCCCTAGGTCACATCAACCTATGAAAACAGCTCCTATTTCCTCTCCAGCTCTCAAGCAGCAGAAGTTTCTACCAGTGATATCTAAAGTACTTCACCCCTTGACTTCAAATTGGTTTTGTACGCCTTGTTTTCAGTGAAGAAATTGGAGAAGCAGATGAAAATAAGCACTAACATTAAGATACTTTGCTACTGTGAAGCTGGTCATTGAAATCCTGAGATTAGTTCCCAGACTACAGATTGGAAATCAGTATTTTACTTTTTAGAAAATGAAAGAAAAGTATGAATAAATGTAACAACCATTAAAGCATAGTTAAGTATAAACTAAAGGCCACAATTATAGCAGAGTGAATTGTTTTTCTATCTCTTCACATCAGTCACACTTAAGTAGTTCATGAATTTTGCAACAGTCTTCTCATGTAAAATAGAGGGAATATTTTCTATACTGAGAGAACATTTTTAAGGAAAAAGCTTATATGGGAGCTGCTATACATATTTAAAAAAAAAATAATTACTGACTTTTAAAACAATCACTTTCAGAGTGAATCAAATCTGAAAAGTTAAACAGAAAACATTTATACAATATGTGGTCATGTCCCCTCTTGCTTTTCCTGGGTATAACAGTAATACACTAGTCAGGTCTGTTTCCACAAATTTGCAGCTGCTGCTTTTGATTTGTTCTGCCTTGATATAATCAATCTGAATTCATGGTATCACCCTGTGCTGCCACAGAAATGACTCATGTGGGAAACAGAGCAAAATGCAACACATCCTGCCCTAGTACAAATGGGTGTGACACAATGTCTTTACTACAAGGTCAGTTAAGTGCAGATTGCCTATGACCTTCTTGCTTGTAAATTTAATTGCTTTGGTTGCTAGCTAAGATCATGAAGAAGAAAATGGAAATAATGTAACAGGTTTATTTATATTTATGTGTTCTATATTTGAAAGTTTTACGTATTAAGAAAGTAATTGCCTGAAATTTTGAGTGCTGCCTGAACATGAACATTTGAAGTGCTGACATTCCAGACTAGTTTACTGTATTATTGCATTTTTGAATGATGGTTTATGCTTGTCCTTATTCAAGAATACACTAAACATTGCTGTCCCGGCTGCCTTTGTATTTGGATGTCATGTACGTTTACAGTCAATTATGCTGTCCTGCTATGGGATCTGTCCCTGAAAACCTCCCTTATAAACACCCCTCTCACAAAACAGAGGTGGAGAAGCATTAAAATTCAAATTATGAGATTTCATGTGGATTCAGTTGCACTGGTGTGAAACTGTGCGATTATGCATAAGACTTGGGTAGTTTTTCTGTTTTGTATGCAGATGGCCAGGAAGGCAAGGGAACCACTGAGACCATGATTTATAAGCAGTTAAATATCATCTTCGGGAATTATTTATATTCCTTTAAATTTAGGGGGGGTAAAAATGTAATATATGCTTCCTCCTTCCTCATTCATTTAGTCACTTGCAGTGAATCCAAGCACTAAAACAGGTTTGAACTGAAAATTGAACAATAAGATAACTAAAATGCAATGGGGGATGGTTCAGAATTGTGCATTGGTTTTGTCTGCAAAATTTTTCAGTTGTGCTGTTCACTTTGCTACATAGTCTTGTATGTAGCCAGGAGTTTTATTGACTTGCCCATCACTGAGTCTAAGTTCATAGAAGCATCTAAGTTCATAGAAGCATCTTCCGGCCACTTTTGCAAGTTTGACTAAATGAAAATGTCTGTCACTGTGGTGGCACTGTCAGAAAAAAAAATATCACTCTTGAGACATCCCAGTAGGTAGGCACTTTGATAATTAGCAATGGGAAATGGGAGTAAGAATAATTTTCTTTTCACAGGGAAGGCATTAGGTTTTTGGTTTTTTACTTGGATATTAAAGCAATAAATCCATGATATGTTAATTTGTTGGATCTGAATGTGCTTAGATTCTGTGATGAAGATGTTTTGACATTGGATGATGGGGATGTTTTGAGAGTGCACTTCTGAGGTTGGGCTGTTTTGACACAAAAGACTTTGACAAGATATCTGTAAGGTCACTGTGACCTACTGCTGCTGTTAATGTGGAAGTGATGGAAATGTAAATGTACTGATGTCTAATCAATGGAATGAAGTATTGAGAGATATATGTAAATTGAGATGTAAATTAGCTAGTTTGGGTTATAAATGAACATATTTGAAAAATGTTTCATGGGAACTTTCCTGACCATCTTGTTTTTCCAGTCCTGAGGTGAGAGGGCTGTTTGACTATGTTTGTTTTATGAAAGACCTTATCACAGTCTTCCAGTACTTAAAGGGGGCCTACAGGAAAGATGGGGAGGAGCTCTTTGTCAGTGAATGTAGTTATAGGACAAGGGGTAACAGTTTCAGACTGAAAGAGGTTAAATTTAGATTAGATATTAGGAAGAAATTCTGTGAAGGTGCTGAGGCACCGGAAGAGGTTCCCCAGAGAAGTTGTAGATACACCCTCCCTGGAAGTGTTCAAGGTCAGGTTGGATGAGGCTTTGAGCAGCTTGGTCTGGTGGGGATTGTCCCTGCCTGTGGCAGGGGGTTTGGACCTAGATGATCTTTAAGGTCCATGCCTGTCAAAATCATTCTGTGATTCTGTGGTTATATGAAAGGACTGTTGAGCTTTGCAGAAGTGCCATGTTGTTTGATTCCTGTTTAAGCAAACTTGTGACTTTCTGTAATAATCTTACATATTTGTATTCAGCTAAAGCAACCACCTCTAAGTGGGCCTTGTATAATCTCAGCCTAATCTTCTGGTCAACTTCCAAAGGGTTGTGGTTGATTTGAAATCCACATCACAAAATTCATTTTTGCTCTTATAGAAAAGAGGCTACTGTCATTTTCATTCCTCTGATAACACTTGGATAAAGCAGGCAGACTCAGCAATGCAAACTACAGGGCTGGCAAAGCAAAGGGAGGCAGTGAGGCAACACCCTACGAAATGATGCTGCCCTGGGTTGTGGGATGCTTGTGGGTTGTCTTTTTTTTTCCTATTTTGTGCCAGGCTAGCCAGCTATTGAAGAATTAACAGGGGGCTGCTACACAAATAGAGCAGGCTGTTGTATTGGAGCGTTATGCAATTTAATACCCTCACAGGAGGTGGATCAGTATCACAGCAGGAGAGGTAAGGAATCCAAGGAGACCAGTCAAATAAGGTGAAGAGTGAAGTCAGAGAAGATGCTAGAGTAAGAACTAAGAAAGTTACCTCCACTCTTTCAGAATTAATATTTTTTTAATTTTTTTTTTGTTTTGTTCAGATTTGGTCTGTGTGCCTGTATATATTTGGAGTTTGCTGGAAGGCTTTTCCCAGGTCTCTCTTTTTCTTTTTTTTTTTTCCTTAATCCTGTGTCTGTTTTGTTGCTGTAAAACCTGCCAGAGCTTGGTGTCAGTGAATTGCTGCCTGAAGAGCTTGTACTGGCCTCTATTTCCAATCCTGTACAATCTCAGTTTAATCACCATGGCAGTCAGCTAAGAAGTGACTATAGGTGGAAAACATCACTATAACATGATGCAGTTGATTTTACTTCAGAATGGCCTTGAGACAAGCCATACTGGCACTTGGAAAGTGTGTAGTAACTCCTCTTACCCTGTACCAATTCACACACTTGCAGATATGAATTTGTCCTTTCTGAAAACAATTTTAGAAAATGTCCAATAAGCCACCGTTATTCTTTAAAAGGTAAGAGCAAATATTAAACAGATTACAAACAAGTCAACCTGACACAGGAACTTAAGGTATCCCATTAAGTAAATGCATCAGTCCTTGCTCCCTTCAGCACCCTTTCACCCATCTTATCACTTCCATCAATCTTCAATCACTCTAATAATCTGCTTCCAGCCTCTGCAGCCTGCAAAGAGCATAAAAAGTCTGGCTTTGTGGTTTCATTTCTCTTTTCTTTGCTTCCAGCAACACAAATAAGTGATTTCACAACCCTTGGGAAGGAGGAGCAGAGGGGAAAAAAGATTTAACCTACCTCATCTAATCAGAAGCTCCTAACAGATGGAGGGAAACTGCTACCTGCACCCAACAGGGAACTGAGCCGGGGCTCTTCCCTCACCACCCACTGCTGCCAGCTAAACATTTGGATTTCGACTTTTCTGGATGCTTACAAAAGCTTTAATCCAAGAAACAGCACCTCATTCTCTCCTCTTCAGAGCACAACTGCCCAGGAAACAGGGTTTTTTTGCATCCTAGACCATAGTTTCTGAGATATCATGAAGAATCCCATTTTGTATCAGGAGGGTAAAGGGTATTAACCAGGAGAGAAATGAGGATAAACACAGATACAAATAGCCAAGTCAAGGAACTTATCTGTGGTTTGAGATATCTAAAATTCAAATCTCTTTCTGGCAAAAGGTAGCATCTTTTAACTAGCCACTTGCATCCGTGTAGGCTTACCTTTTCCATTTGGAAGAGAAATTTCGTCCTGTACCTAACAAACCTCCAAACTGAAGATGATACCTTGGTCACTGTCAGAACAACTTTATTTGCCAAAATTAAATTGTCCATTACACCAATTATTCATTTCCAGCTATTTGCCATGTCTGGACTGAATAACGGGTATACATGATAGCATATTTCTAAGTCCAGTTCTTGGCCTTTCATCTAGATGGGGGAACACAGCCAGTATTCCTTGGCTCCCTTCCTACAAATTGTTGCCTTGTAGAGAATGGGGCTGATGGATTACCCAAATCTGGGGCTATGAGTAGTCATATCCAAGGGCTAGAAATACTGTGGTGCTCCCCAAGTTAGATATACAAGCCATACTGAGGAAAATTTTGCAGACAATGAAAGTGAACATCATTAGTATTCAGTGGCCAGTGAGTTGTCAGCTCACGTGGACCCTAAACAGAAAAACATTACTTGGTGCTGATTAAGTAGAATCTCTGGGCATTTATTGCAAAGATCTGCCTAATACAATCCACCTGCTGAAGTCCAGCAGAATGACCCTTGACAAAAATTCTGGTTCAATTCACTACGTCAGACAGATGGTCAGTATTCTGACCATGAAGAATTTCATGTATTTCATCTCCCATGAAGAAACAAAAACCCTCCTTTTTATAAACCACTTTGAATAGAAGTTATGTAGGTGGCCAGCTGGACACTAAGGACTTTCTGAGGAAGGGACCAGAAGCAATGGCTGAGACAGCATAGAAATTAATGAAGTTTTAGTTTTGCAATTGTTTGAGTGTCACCCAGATAATATTTTTGATAGTCATGATGATGGTACTGCTCAAACTCTATACCATAGACTCCTGATGGATTCTCTAACATCTAGTTTTGAGATGCAAACATAAAATTCATCTGTTTGCACTTAATATTTTCTTCGGAGACCTAATGTGTATGTAACCACATGTATGCACGTGCACACCTCACATACACTAAAATGGAATCTAATAGTTAAAACAAAACAAGCTAATTCTCCTATAGTTTTAGAAGAAGGGACAAGAACAATACTATAATTTCTGGCTTAATACCTACTGATATTACCATGATAAAAATTATTCTATTGTTTCTATTGCAACATTCACTGATAAATTCCTTTACTTCTGTATATAGCCAGTGTATTTGTCATACGCATTACAGTGAATAAGATACTACTTTTGTTTCATAAGGACTTCAATATGTCTATTATCACAGTTATCTAGGCTGGCATTACAATTGCACTTTGACAGCTTTTGCAGAAAAATAGATGCTCATCTGTAGCTGATTTATTTTTCCTGCAGAAAATACCCTGACAAGAAACCTTTTTTGTCAGTGTAATGAGGTGTGACTTTCAAAAGTAGTAAATGGGCACAAATTGAAATATAAAAAATTCTTTATAAACAAAAGGGAAAAAAAAAAACAAAACCAAAAACAAACCTTTCTTTTTGCTGTGAGAGTGATTAAACACTGGTACAGGGTGCCCAGAAAGGTTGTCAAGTCTCCATCATTGGAGATATTCAAACCCTGACTGGGCGTGACACTGCTTTGAGCAGAGGGGTTGGACTAAAGGATTTTCAGAGATGCCTTCCAGCCTTAGCTACTCTGTGCCTCTAAATAGTCGCATTTTTCTGTACAGTCACAAAGGTGTTGGGGATTTTTTAAGATAATTCCATGAATTTCTGCTGTTGTCAGATTCAATACCATCAGTCATCTCTCTGGTTTTGTTATAGCTGAAGCTTATCAGAAATAGGGCCAATTCAGAGGTGATTTTACCGTTCGAGGAGAGAGGGCTGAAACAAAGGTGATATTTAAAGCTATTGCAATTATGGATGCTGAGTTAGGAACAACAGCGTAGGAGAGTCTTTCTTTAAGTAGGAATTATTTATAGACTTTCATTTTAATAGTTCCTTTTTTTAATGTTTGAAGACTCCCCATCCCTTGAATGCAACAATCTTTCAGGTAAATTAGAGATAAAGAGAATTAATGCACTAAGTGATTGAGAAAAAATAGCCAAAGTGACGACTTGTTATATCCCTGAAACAGCATCCTAATCTGATATTCTACAAAGGCATGAAACTAAAAGGAGAGTGATAAAATGTGGTTGGACCAACTGTATAACTAATAAGTCAAATATGTTAAACAGGTGAAAGAGAATATGATAAACTGTGAAGGTTAATTACTAATGAAAAAAAAATAAACACTAAAAAGAGGAGACGTATAAGAAATGAGAACTCTGGAGTTTGCAATGATTGAATGTAGCATGCTTAAATGACTATTGCCACACATCTGTTTTGTGACAAATACAGTAAAATTAGTTATGGATCATCAAAGAGATTCCTAGCAGTTAACAAAATGAGACTGAAATTGTTGTTGTTTTTTTTTCCAGGTTCAGACATCTGGGAAAACATTAATCAAACATACAGATTCAGTGTGAGGAAAAAATTGGAAACCAGCAATGTTGAAAAAGACTGAGTGGATAATATTGGCGGAAAATTAGATGTGAATCTGCAATGCAGTATCACAGCAAAAGACCCACTTTTAAATTTTATTTTCTTTTAATATTTTTCATTCTGTAGATGAGAACCATCATACCTTTATCCAGGAAGGAACAGTAATCCTGTTCTCTTTGAGAATGGTGAAACAGAAAATCTTGGTCGATTCCTCAAGATATTTACTGTTTCCTACTGAATGCCCCTGGGTCTTTCTGATGTGGAAGGAAGCTGGCCCTTAGAAGACACTATACAAGGCTAGGCAACCTCTTACCATAATATTGCAGAGCAGTTGGAAGGGAATTCAAAGAAATGCAACACTAGTGGTTGCCGAGGGGACTGGCTTACGAGAAAAGATCAAAACTTCTCTGATTACATCTGTGCCTGGTGGGATGTGGAGAGGATCTTCCTAACAAGTAGATGGAAAAAAGAAATTTTGTGACATTGGCCACTACATATGAGCTGACTTCTCATTTGAGGAAGCAAGTTGGCTCTCCTTTCTCTAGTGTGTAGAGGCAATCTCTTGCTCAGCACCTGGCTTTCATCTAATTTGCTTTCAACTTATCTTCAACATTTCTTCTTGACCTAATTTAAATTGACAGGTTTAGAAGTCTAGTTTTTTCATCTATCTATTCTATTTATTATTATTTCTAGTGAACAGGTGATGATATCAAAAAAACAAACAATTAAAAGTACAGAATATGGAGAGAAGAGTCACTGTGCAAACAAGTATAAGGAAGAGAAAGTGATTCATGCTCTGAAATGGACAGTTGGCTTTGAATATCAGTAGAATATCAGCTTCTCCCAGCCCTGCCTATGTGACCTGGTTGTTTTGCACAAAAGCATAACCCCTTTAGCAGTTGCATATTCAGTACTGCACTATATCTGTCTCAGTGTGTTTTCTTCCTCCTCTCTACCCACTCTGTTCTATTTTTTGTATGTGTAGGCGATAAGCATTGTGAATCTTTTTTTTTTTTTGGTATGCTGTGAACCTTACCTCTTGGCAACTGCAATTCTGGGACCAAATTCACACATACACATTCCTTCCTAGATCTGCGCCTTTTCACAGTCTGCTTTGAATAAAAAGTGCCAGGTGTTGCATTGCTGGTCTTTAACAATATGTATCAGCTTGGACGGAGGGAATGGATTCACAGAATCACACAGAATCACAGAATATTAGGAGTTGGGAGGGACCTCGAAAGATCATCCAGTCCAACCCCCCTGCCAGAGCAGGATCACCTAGACTAGGTCACACAGGAACACGTCCAGGTGGGTTTTGAATGTCTCCGGAGAAGGAGACTCCACAATCTGTGCAGCCTGGTCCAGTGCTCTGTCACACTCACAGTAAAGAAGTTCTTTCTCATGTTCACATGGAACCTCCTATGCTCCAGCTTGCTCCCATTGTCCCTTGTCCTATCATTTGACATCAGAAAGAAGAGTCTGGCTCCTTCCTCCTGACACTCACTCTTTACAAATTTATAAACATTAATGAGGTCACCCTTCAGTCTCCTCTTCTCCAAGCTAAAGAGACCCAGCTCCCTCAGCTGCTCCTCATAAGGGAGATGCTCTACTCCCTCGATCATCTTTGTGGCTCTGCACTGGACTCTTTCAAGCAACTCCCTGTTCTTCTTGAACTGAGGGGCCCAGAACTGAACAGAATATTCCAGATGTGGTCTCACCAGGGCAGAGTAGAGGAGAAGGAGAACTTCTCTCGACCTACTAACATCTTTCAAGATTCAACATCTTGCTGTCTGCTGGCCAGCTCTGCAAGTCAGAGCTCAGAGTCAGACCAGCTTCTCTAACATTTTGGCCTTGCACCTTATTATGGCAACTTTATCAATATCACTGTAACATGATTAGCAAAAGCACAAGATGCACTGCTTGCCAGTAAGCCATACCTAGTTTCATTAGTGAAATAGAGAGCCCTGTTCCCACCACCTCGATCACATTAATAGAGATGACAGATCTTTATCCTGGGAGACTCTGCTAACTCTCTCCTGCCTTTTTATAAATAATAAAAAATCACAAGAAGGAGCAATTTAACTATCGCCTAAGCTGCTGGAGGATGATAGAAGGTTTAGGAAACAGAGCAGATGACATTGTGCAGTAAGTAGGCTACCAGCTGCTGGGCAGTACCTGCTCTTCTCTCATAATTGAATGCTACAAACTGTGCAGCTAAGAGAGCAGAGAAATGAAGAGAAACTTCCTCCCCAAAATCACATTTGCCCTAAACACTTAATCAGAGAATAATTTTGTATTCTATATAGAGGATAAACAGTGATGGTTTTAAATTCAGAGTTTAGAGGCTATATGATTCCCCACTCCCCTTTTATTTTTGTGTAGCATTTTCTTGTGTGTTCATAAACATTTAGTAGATTATTTGTAACGGAGTTCACAGACTGTTTCATGAACATGCAAGGGTATTGAACAAAGATTTTTAAAGTGGGGAAACTGCTTTCATTATGTGCATGGTATGGTTATGTTCCCATTGTTATTCCATTTTATTTTAAACTTAGTCTGTTGAACCATGAAAAAATCTGAAGTATGAGAAATGTATTTTTCCTTTATGTAGCTAGTATTATGAGCCTCATAAGAAATGTATCTCAGATGGATAAAGCAAATCTTTATTTTTTGAAAATATCAGTAAGGAGATATAACTATTTAACTACTGCTCCAAGAAGTTGTGCGAAATTACACAAGTTACAATCAACATGTTGTTCCATATCCATGAGTAGAAATGAAACTAGGTTTCCTACAGATCTCTGCCCTACATTCCTTTACCTCACAGCCCCCATATCTGTAATAACCCTATCCTTCCTCCTACAATTACCCTTCCCGCATGCACCACATCACAGTAACATCCCTACATTTTCCCTAGAACCCTCACATACCATATTCTTACTTCCCCTCTGTGTCCTCAATATTCCCGACTGCACTGAGCCCTCTCGTCTTGTACTTATGGTATGCAAGAAGCAGTGTCTGCCATCAGTGGTTCATAGCTATGCATTTGGAGCCGGCCCAGCCAGCTGCTGTCCTTGGCTGCTGAGAGAGCCAAGCAGAGAGGCTGTGGGCTGAGCCATCTCTGCCTGTCCTTCAGCACCTTTCTGCCTCCCACTCAGTCTTGCATTTTCCCCAAAGAAATGAGGAACATGTTCTTAGAACACCATATATTTGAAACCTGATGTTCTTTGTTAAATGTGGCTGAAACACTCCTGTCAGTTAAAAATTATTGAAAGGGAAGGAGGAAAGACAGACATACAAGTATGCAGAAAGATTTCTTGTACAAGCCTCATTTCTGGAGAAAACCAGGTGAGTTGAAGGTAGGGCCTTAAGGTTGTAACAGTTTGAAACAATTAGTTCACAAAAAGACAGAGCAAAAATCTTGCAGCCTTTAAGCCTCACATTGCCATAAATTCATTTACTGCTGCTTCCTATCTTGGGTTTGCTGTACCGTAACATTCATGGCACACTTCTTGAGGACAGCGACAAAGTCCACAGATGCAGCAACAATGTTTTGAAACTGTCCAGAACATCAGGGGTTAATGATGTCTGCAGCCTCCTGCTTATTCGCTCACTAAGTCTATGCATTTCTTATGCAGAGCTGATTTACAGCTGCACTGCAAAGTTTTATCCTGGGAAAAAGCCTCAAAAATATGTTTCTGCTACACAAATTCTTCCCTTTGCAACTGAGGAAGAAAATGCCTAAAATATGCTGTAGAGCTCTATGATACAGCACTTCAAAATGTACTTCATTGCATACCATGAAAGCTGGAACTTTATTGATTAAAATGAAAGCATTACTGTACCCTGTTAATTAGGATATAGTACTTAACACTATTATTAGTTCTCACTGTGCACAGTAAGTACACTTCTATTAATAGATTTTTAGGGAGGTAGCAGTACAGTGTTTATCTTTCTTTTTTCTTCATATAAAGGCAGGAGCCAGCAGTCACCATTTGAGAGTGCTATGGGAAGAGAAGCTTTCCTGCTGGGAGGAGCTGAAGAAGAGTGGAAGGAAAAAATGTGTGTATCAGATGGCCAAAGGGAAAGGGGTAACAGTTAGGAATGGATAGCTGAGATGCAGTGAGCTATACTGCATTCTCACAACTTGTATTTAAACAGTATTTCTGGGGTTGGACAGGGGAAACAGTTACCCTTCTGA
>NW_010158747.1:0-65944 GCF_000695765.1 Mesitornis unicolor | reverse complement strand
GAAAGAGTTATCAGCATGGAGGAAGAAAAATAGCGCTTGTGTAAATACATACAAATGCCTGTTTGATAGTCAGATTTGGAACAGAGAATTTTAAATGTATACAACAAGCAGTGAGTCTGAGTACTTTTTCCTCTGCCACAGTCACTGTATTCAGCACAAGAGGAAAGGTTAAAAATTCAAACAGCTACAAGTCTCCAGCATATACATGGAAAAAACAGGTCCTGGAGGTGTATAAAAAAATATAATAGTGATTACATCTAATGGAAGCAAAAGAAAAGGTAAAAGTCAGAAAAATCAAGGAAAAACATAATACCAAGCCCAGATCACTTTCTTGGTACTAACAAGCTGCCTATTCAAAGAGTTGACAGGGTTTACGGCAGCAGTGTAAAAAGGTTCGTGCTGGCCCCTCATTTCAATTCAGAACAGCAGAAAAACCCAGCTCTGACCCATTGACAAACCAGCCACCTGAATAGATATCCTTGTTGCCACATTTTGTCACACAGCAGTCTGAACCTTCACCTTTACCCTTCTAGGCTATCAGTCCCACTCTCAGCAGACGATGCTTTTCTGCCAGAGAGTGGTTATATTAATTAGCGCTCATTGCTGGTGTGACCTTGGGGTTGTGTTTGCCACCAGCAAAAGGGGTCTCCCCAGCTGCATGCCAGTGTTTAACTGGGCAGTAGCCCCTAATGGCTGGAGGCAAGGGCAGGAGTGGGCAGGCAGAGCTGTCTCCTGCCAGAGCGCCTGGCAGCTCTCCAGGAGAGTGCGTGGTCCAGCTGTACCCTGCGAATATTAGCAGGCTTTCAGTTAATGCACTACGAATCTACTGCAGTTTCAAAAGGAACACAGAATATATTTTATCTCAGCAGTTAATGTGTGATAAGCTTTGTGCTGTGTGAATGCAGGTCATCTGAAAGCGCAGAAACCAAGCTCAGAGTGAATGCGAATGCTCCCCCATGTAAACAAGTTCTTAATCTTTCTAGGCTCTACCAGAGAAAGGAATTAGGATGCTGATCCTCAATTTTGTCAGTCTCCTCTCCATCATCTGTGGGTGTTTATTGAAGCACTAGGCTGGGTACATAATTTTTCACATTATTCTCACAGGCTGTCCAATGCATGAAGTCTGTCTTTAATTGAAGTTTCTATTTGCATGCTTCACAATCCTTAAAATAATCTGCTTGGAATGTCAAATGAGGTTAATTGAGGACTCACTTGATGATGGCATTATTGTAATTTGAACTTGGAGAAATCCAATATTAATTCTGGAAGGATTCTATAAGATCTGTTTTTCCTCTTTAAGTTTTATCTTTGTATTGAGAATTAGTTTGTAGTTTAAATTCAAAATTATTTTCAGTGTACTGAAGTTTGTAACATTCTAATAAATTACAGAGATTATATTTTCCTAGAAATAGGATGATGGCATTGTATTTAAATATTATTCTTTGGATCTTACACCATATGAGACTGCGTTATACCCTTTTCTGACTGGTATGATTTGGAGGATTTTTATTTCCTCTTGGCTATATGCAGGAACTAATTTATTAGGTTTGTCTGAGTTCAGGTGTAGTTATTGTTCTAGGCTGCTGCCTCACTGTGAAGATTTGTGTATCTACCGTTGAAAAACTGACTGTAAGTGTAGTTTTTTTACCTATCAATAATGTTGTTTAGGAATCTCCTCCTTTCTATTTTCCCCTCTGTTTTTCAGCAGATGTGCCATCTCCATGAGGAAAAGGATTTCTCCCTGTTTAAAATACAGAATAACCCTGTAACAACCTCAGTGAAAGGCATTTTTGTTAAAGGATTGAAGTATCTCTTCAGGCCTTTGTGTTCTGTAAATCTAAACATTCTCACTAAAATGCTATGGAAACTTCCCCCCTCCTCCCCCTCAGGAGTATCTTGGCATCCATCATTCTATCTTCGTAAACTCATACCCTGTTGAAGCATAAGGTTTTACCTTGTGTTGGCATTTACCATGTTTACAAACATTTATCATGTTTACATTGGATATATTTGTATGGCTAAATTTATATGAATTCTGTAACAAAGGTATCCAGTGGCATAGTAATAAACTTAAACTCTGTATCCATCGCAAACATTTTCCCAAATTTAAAATGTAATGCTTTCAAAGAATATGTTTACCAGCTTTTTGTCCGAAGTTTGGTAAGAAGTATTTAAAGCCTGATACAAAAAATAATTTAACAAATGCTTCAAAACCAAAACCAAACCAAACCAAACCAAAATAAAACAAAACACAACACTAAATTAATATCTAAGCATTCCCTGCACAGTTTAAAACTTCCATGATACAATCCTCTGTCAACTGATTTATATTAGAAAGAAAACTGAAAGTTTATTACCTAGAAGACCATACTCTGCTCCCATGGAACTGAATAGGAGTTTGGATACAACTGTGATATTCTTGTACTGAATCAGTAGAGTGTTTTTTAAAAATCTATATTCCAGGCAAAAGTCTACATAGATTTGTTATTTCAAGTTTTGTGTCTGATCCTTCAGAAACAAAAAGAGGCAGACTGTTACCTCCATATTGAGTCAATGGCTATATTCTAAGGGTCATCTGCAGGGGATTGTTTGAAAATGCGAATTTCATGCTTGTGTTCATATCAGCTCATGAACCGATATTCATGTTCATATAAATTTTATACAGTATGACTTTGCTTTGCTCTGCTGGACTGTTCAACAAAGTATCTTTTTTTTTTTAACTTAATATTCTGGCCTTTCAGTTTTACTCCTATGCATACCTATATTTGAGTCATGCACTGAGAAGAAGTGAGACAATGTTTCATTGCAGAGTGATAAGTAACCATCTCCTGCTGCACAGCCATTACTGTTGTTTCTCTGCAGAGGATACTCATTATCCAGTATGTGAAATTACAATGGGAGAAAATAGTGAACATCTCAAACAGAGAAGTAATTACCATGTACTATAAATTATACAGTTATATTTGTCTTTAAAAAATGTAGTGGAAAGTTTTTCCTTCCCCCCCCTCCCCGTCCTCTTTTTTAAACTTCAGATGCTTTAAAGTATTGTGGATTTCAATACCATCACCTGTTTCTGTCTTAAATATCATAGCTTCATACTATCCTGAGCTATTACTATTGCAGCAACAAATGTGACACATTACATCATGTAACTAAATACCCAGCTCCTTCATGTTTATTGGCCAATTAGAGAAAACAGAAATGTGTGTTACAAAAGTATTTTTATTTCTTTATGAAAAAAACAGATTAATTTAACCTCCTAAGAAAAGCTCAGATGCTGTTCTGGATAGTTCTGAATCATACTGGAGTGACTCAGCAATACAGGAGGACCAAATAGCTCGTAGGTATGGGTGCCGTAAAAGATAAATGTTCAATGAATACCTTATTTTTGTATTTTTCTTAAGTAAGGGCTAAAGGTCATAATCTTATGATCCACCATGTACAGACTTATGGCAAAGAAATCAAAGAGTTTCTCTTTTTCATTCTTCTTTATAAAGCAGGCAGCTAAATTGCCCAATAAAAAGGGTCAGTCAGTATGGGCCAGAAATAAGAATCTGGTGTCCCCTGACAACATTGGCATTTTTTCCCCTTAACAGTTAACAATCTGGTCCAAACACATTATGTCACAAAGGGGATAAAGTCCTTACCACAGATTTATTTTCATTAATTTTCTTGTGGTGCATGAAAGCTACACAGTTTTCACAAAAGATACATAAGCAAGGAAGAGATTCCTAGTTTTTTCTTTACCTTTGTGGAAGGCTGCCTTTTCTCCTAAAAGCTTGACATTGACCTGTGTTTCATTGCATTAGGAAAAGCAAGCTTGGAGCACTCAAATCCTCATGTACTACAATCCTGTTGATATTAACCACAGATCATTCTGTAACACGTCTAGCCAGAAGCAAAAGCAGCTGTTGTGAGGGGCAGGTGTCCATGTGGATCACTCTGCTATTCATGCATATGCAGGGTCTTTCCCTGCAGATTTTCAAGCTGTTTCTTATCCTCTTCACTTTAGACAGGAGCTTACAGTTGTCTTTCTCTGCTGGCTTTCTCCCTAAGGTGTTATGGCACAGGGAGGTGATTTGTCCATGGGTTATTAGAGCAGACAACACATACACTAGGAATTCCCAGTGTATAAATGATGTCCTTGCTAATTAATTTATTTGTGTTTGAATCTCTCCTCCTGTCCCGTTACTGGCACTTGTGATTATTAGAACAGAAAGCCCAGGCCCTATCCCAGTCTGTCAGATGACCGCCTCTTGTGTTAACCAGTGGGCTGCCCTGTACACTGTTCCTGGAATGAAAATTAGCCACTCTGTAAAAAATAACCAGCAATGTAAGAATAGAAATTATGGATTTTGAAACTCTACAACCATATGTTTAAAAAAGTTTATTGCTTTCACAGTAAACCTGAAGATTAACAAATTTCAGCTTGCCACCACCATTAGGTTACAGACATCAGAAAGTCATGGTGGATAGGAATTGTTGTGGCACACACAAAAGTCTGCTGCAGCAAGAACCCAGCTCTTGGTGCAATTGCAGTGTGTCCACTTATAGAATCACAGAATCATAGAATGGTTTGGGTTGGAAGGGACTTTAAAGATCATCTAGTTCCAACCCCCTGCCATGGGCAGGGACACCTCCCACTAGACCAGGTTGCTCAAAGCCCTGTTCAACCTGGCCTTGAACACCTCCAGGGAGGGGGCATCCACAGTTTCCCTGGGCAACCTGTGCCAGTGTCTCATCACCCTCACAGTGAAGAATTTCTTCCTAATATCTAGTTTAAATTTAGCCCCTTTAGCCTTTCTTAGCTTTCTTTAACCTCTTCCAGTTTAAAACCATTGTCCCTTGTTCTGTCGCTACCTGCCCTTGTAAAAAGTCCCTCCCCAGCTTTCCTATAGAACCACTTCAGATACTGGAAGGCCACAATAAGGTCCCCCTCGAGCCTTCTCTTCTTCAGGCAGAACAGCCCCAACTCTCTCAGTCGATCCTCATAAGGGAGGTGCTCCAGCCCTCTGATCATCTTCATGGCCCTCCTCTGGACCTGCTCCAACAGCTCGATGTCCTTCTTATGTTGGGGGCCCCAGAACTGGATGTAGTACTCCAGGTGGGGTCTCATAAGACCAGAGTAGAGGGACAGAATCACCTCCCTCGCCCTGCTGGCCACAATTCTTTTGATGCAGCCCAGGATGCAGTTGGCCTTCTGGGCTGCAAGCACACATTGCCAGCTTATGTTGAGTTTTCATCAACCAACACCCCCAAGTCCTTCTCCTTGGGACTGCTCTTGAGCCATTCTCCGCCCAGCCTGAATTTGTGCTTGGGATTGCCCCTACCCAGGTGCAGGACCTTGCGCTTGGCCTTGTCCTTCATCTGTCCCTTCCCAGCTATGCCTGAGTGGTAAGGACACAAGATCTTCACTGTGACATGAGATATGTAAACAGGTATAGTAACAATATACTTAAAAAAATAACGTTGTTTGTCTGACCACTGTTATTACTGCTAGCAACTGTCACTAGATAGATATTCAGTAGCCACAACAAAATATAGCTAGATCCAGCCCAGCAGATGTTCCAAACACTGTGGCAGTCTTGTTTAGGTGAAGACAAAAATAAATGTTTATCAAAGAGTTCTGATTGCTAGAGAATAGTCACTCTGGCTCCTAATGGAAAGTTACATTTTGCAGAACAATCTATAGATGCTAACTCACAGCTGTCACAGTGAAATTACCCTCACAGAAGTGACCCAGGAGCTCTGCTAGGAGTCATAGAGTGTGGAAATGTCCTGAACCCAAGAGTACCTCAGTGGTGCAAAGTTATTTCTCATTTTCTTTTAAAAAGATGCAGTGAGGAAAGATTTGACAATATTCTTTAAGATAACGTGAAAACCACATCAATTCTGGGCTGTAACATTCTTATTCTTCCTAAAAGTAATTTGCTCTCAATGCATGAGTAAACTGCTATTTTGTTTTGTGCATCTCCAGAAGTATGTATTTCGTTTCCTGCTCAACAGAAACCCTGTGTGAAAGGAAATATATAAATTACTTATAGCTCTGTATGTTAACTATAAAGAATGCCTGACTCACAGTTCAGAAACCTGAGAAAGAAGTCTCTTCATTTTATATTAGTAATTTTTCCTGAACAGTGTCTATGCTGAGGGCTATGGAAATAATCAATTGAAGAGACAAGCAACAATAGTCACTAAAGAAAAGTTAAAAAAATCTAACTCATGAAAAAGTTAAGAAAACAGCCTACATAAAATACAACAAGGAAGCTATTTTTAAAATTTATTCCTTTTCTATGAGTGATGAGCAGACTGATTAAAAAAATACGCTGTTTGGGTGTTTTGTTTTGTTTTGGTTGGTTGGTTGGTTGGTTGATTGTTCTTTTCCAAGGGCTGGGCACGAGCAAGAAGCAGCTATCGCCTAAAATTAAGAAGTTAAAAATGTGGACTACCGAGTGGAAGCCTTTTTGTAACAGTGAAGGCTCTTAGGGATGTGAAAAAATACTTAGCTATTGAAGGCAAAAATGCACACAAAACTAGGATGGGTTCTATACATGTGGTGGTTCAGGCCAAGCCAGCAACTGAGCACCATTCGGCCACTTGCTCACTTCTTCCCCCAGTGAGATAGGGAGGAGATAATACAACAAAAGGCTTGTGGACCAAGAAAATGACAGGGAGGGATCACTGGCCAATTATGGTCATGGGCAAAACAGACTCGGGTTAAAGAAGTCACAGCCTTCTTTGGGCGTAGACACCTGCTCTGGCATGGGGTTCTCCATGGGCTTCAGGTGGATCTCTGCTCCACCGTTAGCTTCCACAGGCTGCAGAGGAACATCCTGCTGTATCACCACAGGCTGCAGGGGAATCTCTGCTCCGATGCACTTCCTCCCCTTCCTTTCTTTCTTGAGCTTGATGTCTGTCCCAGCCTTCTCTCCACTGGAAATTCCAGAGCAATTTTTTTCCCCTCTTCCATATGTTATCACAGAGGCACTTCCACTGTCACTGGTTGACTCAGTCTTAGCCAAAGGCAGATCCCATCTGAAGCCACGGAAGCTTCTAGCAGCTTCTTACAGAAGTCACCCCTGTAGCCCCTCCTTTGCTACCAAAACGCTGCCACACAAACCCAATACGATACAAACCTCTGAACAATGCATATTCAGAAGCCACAAGTCTTGTTTTATGCTTTTTAATCTAAAAATGGAGGATATTTTCTCCCCCTTATTCAGTAATAAATAGGTTAAACTGATGTTCACTGTAATACGTCTTCTAAAAGACTTTCCAGAATGGGAAAACTATAGGTTCCTGACAGATCCAGACCTGGAGAAGGACTTTGGATCTGGTGACTAGAAGTGAAAGGATAATTCATCTTCTCATGGGTTTAAGACCAAAACAGCAACATACAAAGGGTCTTAGAAGCTGTTTTAATAGAAGCTGTGGAGGCAAAGAGAGGATTGTGTACCAAACTGATGTCTAAAGCTTGATGTACCTTAATGAAGACCTGTCAGTAGCATGTTATCACTGAATTGCTTACTGCTTTTGATGGAATATTAGAAAGATAGACAAGTTCTGACAAGCAGCAATCCAGTTCTTGCACCCCAAATGTCTAGATCCTTCAGGACATTAAGCATTGCTGCCAATACTGGATTCACAATTCTTTTGTTTCAAATAAATGAGCAAGATTGTGCCTGTTCTTGCTTTGGGAAAAGGGGCAAATGTTTTCTTTCTTTCTTCCCTTCCTTTGCCTACAGCTTTTTCACCTACTTCTGGTTAGACACAGCGCAGTGCTAAAATATCTATGTGAGCAGCTGGGGCCCCTAGTGGTGATTTTCTTGTGAGGGAGCCATACCAAAGCCATATCTCCTGTAAAATGCATACAGCAAACTGAGCTTTCATATCAGTCACCCATGTCTTACCAATTCAGTGCTGAGAAAAGACAGGCAAGGCTGCAGAGTTACTGGGGAAAGTGGGGAGAGGAGAGAGTGATTTGTTTAATTATCCTACTTCAGCTTGATTGCTACTGTGGTATAATAAAAGTGCAAAGATTTGGCAAATAGTATTCTGTTAATTAGTGTTCAGAATATAATAATGCTAACACCCAGGGTCCATCACTGGGGTTTTACTCACACTAGAAAGAAATACTCAGCCTCTCACACTCTTTGATCTCCTCAGTGGACCAGCTATCGGACACGCAGGCAGGCAGGTGCAACCAGGCTCATGGATCAGAGGCACTCCCACGGCAGGTAACAAAGAGAGGACTACATGTCAGAGTTGGAGAGAGAGATACATCTCATCCTTCATGACGAAACCTGTGATAGCTGTGCTACACTAGTGTGTTCATAGGCATTAGTGTCACCACATCTTAATTCCGGATGAAACTCTGCTGTCATGCCTTGGGTGAGGCTGAAGTCCAGTACGATGATGAAAAGGAGCTTTAAGCAGGTAGCCAAGAGTAAAGTGAGTATAAGTGCCACAAATTGTTGACATACTGCTGGTAAATTATCCAGTCTGCAGCACACAAAAACATTAAGCATCACAGATGCCTTTTCACAGTGGGAGGTGAACAGCAGTGCTACCTGTACAAAATATATATTTATATAATAATTCATAAAGAATGAGACTACATAAACTCTCTTGTGGGCCTCTAAATGTAACACAACCAATAGTGGAATATCAGCAAAAACAACAACACTGTCTTCTACAGCTACCTCAAGCAGAACATGTTACCTGAGACAGATCAAAACAAACCACTTGGATCCCCAGAATGACTGCTCATATGAGACTGCAATCCTCTGATCACTTCCTAGACTTGTACCCATTTCAGGAGACATTTTGGAGTATATATTGGCAGAAGCAGGCATATACACCAAAATGAAGCAGTTTGCCAATGTGAAATAGTAGAAACTTGCTGTCCACCACTGGTAATACTGATTGGGATCAACTACTACACAAAAACCTGTTTACATTTAATGACTAGTGCTGTGACACCAAGTGGAGACATGAAGCTCTTCCCATGGACACAATCTAGGTTCACACCTCCAAAAACAGCTCTTAGTTGGGCAATAATGTGTAACAGTTTTTTTCTTTCTTGCATGCAGTTCATCCTTAGAGTAAGAAGCTCTGTAATCATCTGGGCTTTGGAACAGCAGTTCCCTTGAACACACAGCAGGCTTGCAACCTGAGGCTGACCAGGTTCAGGCATTGAGTCACGAAGCCTTAAGTGTGCACGCTTGCCTTGCATAAAGATGGATTTATGAGTTCCTAGTAGGGGCAAATTGCTGTTATTTGAAAATAAGAGAAATTGCATTAACAGAAATTCAGTTTGGGTTTAAAAAAAAAATCTATGTAGTTAGTTTTAGGAGAATTCATTAGTTAAAATATAAGACCTTTAGTTAGGAAATAATTGCACACTTCTGACCTGAGGCAACAGTCAGAATTTGCTAAAAAAAAATGCACATCATTAAATTTAATAATACTTCATTATAGAATCATAAATATTTGAGATTGGAAAGGCCCAGAAAGTCATTTAAGTCCCCCTTCTTATCAATGCAGGACTGTTCCCTATTGCACATATGCTGGCATGTTTTTCTCAGACTACTAGAATTCATTGTCAGGAGGATTTGCCTTAAATTCCACCTCAATTTTTCATTTCTTAATTTCATCCCATTACACCCTGATATACCTGCTTGTTTCATGTTAAGTATTTCCTTTCCCTCCCTGGTGTGTATGCCAGTCAAATATTTGTAGATGGTTAGCATGCCTCTCTTTAGTTATCGCTTACCCAAACTATACATATTTATTTAGTCCTTTTAATCTTCCTCATAGGTAAATCCCTCTAGTCCCTTAATTATTTTGTTGCTCTTTTCTGAAGTCTTCTCTGTTTTCAAATCTTCCTTGTGGTTGTACCGAATGTAGTATCCCAGTTCTTGCCATCCAGAGCCATGCTACAATCAGGAGAGCTATTGCATCTCTGCTGCAATGCGATCTGTTTTTGTGTCTGACCCAGTATATTTTTTCCCCTGTTCTGTCATGCTGATCACCATGCAAGGCTGGAGAGAGGTCAAGACAACCTCTGTTTTTAAATCTCTGCCCTGAAGCTATCCCTCGCGGTGCTGTCAGCAGGGAAGACATTTCTTCTTCTAAAACCTCACTTCTGATAGTTTTCCCATCTAAAGATGTTGTAACTTGAGCCTTCTTCTGCATTGGGCAATAACTTCATTTCTCCTCTGTTTCTGTGCTTTTCTACTGTCCTCTGCCCTGTGTGTTTCAGAGAAGATCAGTAAGAAAAGGAGAACAGATTGAGCAAGAACAAAATAAAAAGAAATAGCAGCTAACTGCAACAGCAGGAAAAAGCTTAGTCTCCTGGGTTTATCATCCCACAGATTAGTAGCCCAAGATAAGAAAAAGGCTCTAGGGAGGCACCGTAACGAAAAATGCAAGAAGACTGAAGTGAGGAGACAAAGTAGTACAGAAATAAGTGGAGCAAGCTGACAGGGAGATGAAAACAGGGAAGACAGCACATGTATGTTCTTCTTGGCCAGCACCTAGCAACAGATTCTGTTCTTGAATAATTGGTGCCATGTTGATTGCTGTGGATGGCTTTGTTTTGACTTTTTCTTGTCAGTTTTGACATCTCCATTTGCACTAAAACACTTTCTTCTTCCTCAGCCCTTGGTTCAGCTGAGTTGAAAGGTAGACCTTCCATGCAGACTCTAACTTTGCTTTCCCGGCAGGTCACCTGCCCTCACCACAAGGTCCCCTACACAATAAGGTCCATCTCGTAAATGTCTTAGGCACTTTCCATGAATTAGTTTCTAGCAGCACATGGCAGAAAAGCTAGGGAATTTGGGATAACCGGGTTGATGCCCTACATTAGAAAAAGGCTAGTCAGCAACTGCTTGTTCTCTTGAGACCTTACCTGATTAAATGGAATACAATTATTGCTCAAGTAGTACTAGATTCAAATAATACATATCAATTGCCCAAACTAAGGGATTTTGTAGTGTTTTCTTCATCATTATAATTTTAACCTTTTATTTAATCTTGTAAATCATGTCAATTGACAGAACTGGCCAGGAAAGTAAAAAGTAAATGTAGAAATCTGTGAATGTAAAGGCATATATGCAAATATTCCAGTACAGGCGTGACTGTCTTCATAAAGGGCAACATATTGCTCCTTTCATTCTCAAAGACCTTAGCTGTTCTGTTTTTCTCCTCTTGAAAATAAAGAAAGAGTAACTTGAAGAGGTAGGACCAGCTGTGGCATTGTAGTGTTCTAGATTTGTAAGAATATTTAGGCAACTAACTGCCAACTTGCCAGACACAAGCTTGTGTCTCTGCTCATTTTTTAACATCTATTTATATGCAAAATGTAATGATATTTAAAAAAATATTCATTTTAAGTTCTTTGTGTAACTGCCAAGTATCTCTCTTGAATAAATACATCTGATAAGTCATATTATCAGAGTAATTGTCTGAAATTATTCTATGGGAAGAAATTGACCCTTATGTGCAACCTGTTGCAAACAATGAGAGAATGAACATGAACAGGGAATGGTTCCAGCTTTAATAGAAGCCAATATTTTCCCACAAAGCCATCAATTTTTTGCACATCTCGCCATACACGATAGAGTGCCTGTGTGCATGTTTGGATGAATAATGACCACCTGAAGCTGACAGGACTCACAGAAGCCACCACCTGCATCTGAAAGTCACAGTGCTTAAACAAGGGATCCTGAAGAGCTCTTATCATCGAAATAATGTTTTATGGTTGCACATGCATATGAATCTAATAACTGCAAAATCACAAAGGCGAAGAGAACAGGGGACTGTGAAACCACACTTACAGCATGGGTTTGGCTCTGGTTGTCCACAGTCCCAGGACTATTCACCTCATATTGTTTTTGGGTGCTACAGGAACCTAAACAAAGCTGAAAACTGAAATTCAGATGGTAAATTCAGATGACAGACACTGAAAGCTTTTGCCTTTCACTGACTTATCTATCAGGCAGCCAGCACAATACAAAAAGATAGGTGTTTATACAGCATTTTACCCAGCTTACACCATTTTTTCAGCCTATGTCTGAAATGCTATGTCATTCTTAGATGCTTCTCCCTGCCCTTAAAAAGGTTTTGAGACATTTTTTTGGAAAAAAAACACAACAAAAAAGCAAAATATTCAGAGATTAAACTCCAGCTTCAAAATCTCCTTATTTTGTATCTTTGTTTTAGTGGCTCAGAAAACGAAGTCTTTCAGTTCTTGGATTTTTTAAACTGACATGGTACATTTTGTTTCATTTTCTTCAGAGGGCACACATCAACTTATCCATGCAGTATTGATTCCAGGGGGGCTGAAGCTGTCTGCACATTGCTAGCTGATTTTATAAGAGATTTTATTCACAATCCTGCCACAAAAACAAGGTGTTACTGGTATTTATAATATAAAGTATGCAATGCTAAAGACATGCAGGTGCCTATGAGAGGATGGCTTGCACTCTAATGCCTAAGTTTATGTCTTTAAGCATAGTATATTTGAAAACATGAGGAAGTCACAGCACTCAAGTCATTCCTTTGGGCAAATTGCCTTCAAAGCTTTTTCTCTGCTACATCCGAAACACTGCTTGCTCTCTCCTTTCCACACATCTGTATCTACAAGGGAATTCCCAGGCAGAAGCATGTACCTATATGACAAACAATTATTCTGTGCACAAGCAGTAAAGGTAATGTTTTGGATATGTGTCATACACCGAGCTTGTTCTCAGTAGATCTGGCAAACATGTCCTGGAAGCAGCAGCCGCACTGAGCACTGCTATACAGCACAGTTACAGAAATCCTGAACATCTCGGCACATGCTTGAATCATGGCTAAAGCAGAAATGTAAGGCATCTGAAAGGCCCAGACCCATGGTAGAGCCTTTGCACAGCTGAACATCTCAGAGGTCTGGAAAACTTGAACAGCCCTTGATATGAGCTGGACACAACTTCCTCAGACAAAAGGCTGTTTCAAGGAAACCTACAACTGCTTCATGGATTTTGACACTTGAGTCGCTGAAATATTTTCACCTCATATTGCCGCACCTCGATTACTGTGTTCGGTTGTGGGCTCTGCTACAAGAAGGACATTGAGGCACTGGAGCGTGTCCAGAGAAGGACAATGAAGCTGCTGAATGGTCTGGAGAACAAGTCTTGTGAGGAGTGGCAGAGGGAACTGGGGTTGTTTAGTCTGGAGGAAAGGAGGCTGAGGGGAGATCTTACTGCTCTCTACAGCTACCTGAGAGTGTAGAGAGGGGGGTGTTGGTCTTTTCTCCAAAGTAACAGAGACAGGACGAGAGAAAACAGCCTCCACCAAGGGAGGCTTAGATTAGATACTAGGAAAAATTTCTTCACTGAAATTGTTATCAGGCATTGGAACAGGCTCCCCAGGGAAGTGGTTAATTCCCCATCCCTGGAGGTATTTAAAAGATTGGTAGATGAGGTGCTTAGAGACATGGTTTAGTAGTGGACAGGTTATGGTCAGACTCAATGACTTTTAGAGTTTTTTCCAACCAAATGATTCTCAGTAGAGGGGTTACTCGTGCTCCCAGGACAATGTTACAGCCACATCTTCTCTCTTCCTCCTCCTACTCATTTCTTTGAGGAGAGGGCAGGCATTGCTGTCTCTGGCTCTTTCTTTGGAGTCACAGGCAGCATGTGTTTCTTGTATGTTGGTAGGTATATGCTTTCATCTTAGGCCTGGCCACCTGACTCAGGGCCCTGCAGTGCCAGTGAGAGCTGTCCCCAGCCATGCCTGGAGGCAGGGAGGTGGCAGTGCCTGTCACTACTGCCGCCCCCCACCCACCACCTCCTGTTTGAAACACTTGCTCAGTCTGTCTGCCCTTGCTCCCTTGCTTGTTAATTTCTCAGCCCTCAGCTTGGAGAGGCAGAAGCACACCCCACCTTTCTGGCTGATTTTCCCATAATTAGTTAATGCCGAGAGTGCAGCTGAGGTTGGGATCCTGAGCTCCCGCCAGGTACAGGTGCTGGTGTCCCCCTGCTCCCCATCTGTGCAGACACCTGCATGTGGCTTCCATAAGGGGTGTTCACGCTACAGCCTACACACATCTTGCCAATGTTTCAAATAATTTTTTTAAACCTTCTCTGAACACCGTAATGATTTCCTATGTGTATTCAGGACAGGTCAGCTATTCTACTACTGAGACATGGTAAACCAAATCTTGCTTGATTTCCAGAAGGTGTTAAGCATTTCCAAAGCTTCATAATGCTCAGAGAGATTGTGTTGTAAATGAAAATGACATCTCTGCCCATTGGATTTTATTATTTTAGGCAGTGGTTTGCTGCCTTCTGGCTCCTCGGAGCGGTGGGCACTGGCAATGCCTCCCTCTGCCAGGCAGACGCTGAAGCAGGGAGGGGGAATGTCTGGCTGACCCAGATTCTGAAGCACTGTGGAATAAAAATGTACAGCTCCTATTAGTCCTGACTGATGACTGGATTATGTAGTGAGGTATCTATGTTTTTTGCTGTGTCTCTGGAGTGTGTTCCTATACTTTGTGTCTTGCACTTTCTTTACACAGAATGGACAAAATTTTTCCTGCATCTTAATATCTCACCCCTCTGTGTGACACTTTTTTTTAAAGGATTTCTCAAAAGCAGAGGAGTCTGGCTGATTAATAAATCTCAGGTATTCATTAATAATCATATACTTAAGAACTTTAGTTACACCAAGTTGCAGCTGCTTCTTGTGTGCTTATTTTATGGAATCAGCATTTGCACCAAGAAAGACAGAATCAGTCACTTTCTCAGATTTCGTAGCCCATCTGCCCAACACTGGAGATCCCTGGAGATGTCATTACTGAAGTGATGAGACATTCTTGTTTAAGCGCTCTTGGTCTCTGCAGAGCAAGGGGCTGGGAATTAAGTATGCGTCTTATGCATAGCAATGCAGAACAGCATCAATAAATGACTAATCACCTCTTTAATGTTTGCTTTTAGATTCATGGGGACTAGCAGAAACTAATGCCAGGCCAGAACTCATAATTTTTAATTCCTGTTTCAGCCTGGATTGGATTGCTGAACTCCACTGTGCCTCTGGAAAGTGGACAGAATACTTGCTTTTGCCACTGAGCTGTTGTGCTGATCAGCTACTGCTCAAGGCTCAAGCAGTTCTTTGAATAAGCAAGTGCTATACGAGAAGGCAGATTTACTTTTGTAATGGAACAGTAATGATCTTTGGCTAAGGTGAGACATCTAGAGAGATTATGTGCCCCACCATGGGTGGTTTGGCAGTCATCTCAGAGGGAGATTTATTTTGTTTTTCATATTAGTTCTATGTTTCCATTTTTTAGTATATGCAACATGGTACTTCAAACTTATCCATGTTTACAACACGTTCTATTATTTGTTTTTCGTTTGGATCACACACGTTAAAAAACCAGAGCAATCATCTGATAGCAAGGTAAGCTTTGTGTTAAGGTTAGCACTAATATATAGCAGGTCTCCTTGTGCTTAAAACATAGGTACAGTAAGCTGAATTATTGTCCCTGTGCAGTTTTCATAGTTATTACTTGGTAGGTTGCCTCTTCAGTGTCAAATTAGAAGTCATTTGGCTAGAACCATTGCGGTGGTGCCTCTTGGGGTTTGTAGGCCCACATACTTGAAGTATATTACACATTTTTCCAAACAGTTGTGTTTTCACAGAGGTTTGTATTAGAACAGCATGAAATCTGCTGCTGTGTACCTAGATTTCATCTAAACCTCGCTGGTGGGTTCACTTTATGCAATGTCAGCAGCACAGAGAGTCAAACTCTGTTTCAAACAAATTTGAGACTTAAATGAAAACTTCAACTCAACCTCCTGAATTGCTTCCAATGTCTTTTTCCTTTCCATTGCTTACTTTGAGGGCAAATTTGCATTTAGCTTACTGATGTTTTGTGACCACCAAACAGTATCTTCTCCTGCTTTTAAAGAACTATTTTATTTCCCAGTTTTGCTTCTCCTTCTGCCCTACCTTACACACACTCATAGCTACATCTCATACTGGCTGTAGTGTACTGAAAGCAGGATGGGAAGTAAGTATAGAATTCATTTACCCTTTTGTTTTATGTATTTGTGGGCACAGAGGATGAATTGCCTGGGTTAAAGTGTTTGTTTAAATACTGGCTGTGAAGACCATAAAAAAGAGGGCAGGGGACAGAAGTGCTAAGGAACACAATCAACTGCCTTTTTCAGGCAAAGAGGAATTTTAGAGAAGAAATGCTTACAGATTATAATAATAAGGGTTATACTGAGCCTAGAGGTAGAAAGTTTTTTTCTGTACCTTAGTAATTAAAAATTGGACTGGTTGGTGAAACAGAGAAGTGTTGAGGTCCTCATTTCACTGTTAAGGAGTCTACAGCTCCAATAATTAAAGTGAAGGTGGAGAGAGATATCTAACCAGCGTAAATTCATGTAGAAATATGGTAAAGTGGGATTCAGCAAAATAGTAGTGAGTTTTCTTTAAGTACTTCCTCTGACCTGGTTTATGTATGGATCTTCTGCTTTTGTTAATTTTGTTTCGTCTCACATCTTTTTTAAAGAATTGCTCTTTTAATAAACCATGTGAGCAGCCATTATTGTGGTATCTTGTCTTTTAGACTTGACTGAAAACTGGTCCTATTTTTCAGATAGTCTTTGCCTAAAAATTATCCTCACGATGTCTTCTGGCAAGCAAGCAAGAGATTTAGGTAGAGTTAAATACAAATCTGTGTATGGGATTAAAACTGACAAGAGTTTCAGACTTCTCATAGGTTTTTTTAATCTTAGAAAGTAAAAAAACAGATGAGATTAAAAGAATTGTACAGAAAATAGAGTTAAAGATTTGTCTAACATAATAGGAAGGTAAGATTTAAAACACAATTATTTTTAATGAAAATTAATTAAAATTTGTATTATCCATATGTTTTATATTCTATAATGAATGTTAACACAGAGACTCCAGGGAACCTCTTAGAGTTTAAGATTCAAAGTGAAAACCTGAGACTGAAAATTTAGTCTTGTTGATGGTTATTAAAACAGATATCATGAACCTGAATTCATCCTTCAACAGTTTAATTCCTTTGGTTTTGTGCAAGAAGATAAACAATCATAAACTTTGATTTGATACTTTTTTTTCTGTTCTGGAGAAAAGAGGAGAAAAATTTCTTCTATTACAGCTTGTATTTGCAAAGCATGATGGATAACTTGGTTCAAAGTGACTGAGCATCTGCTAAAATATTTTCATTTCATGTTTGGTGTAATTTTTTTATGTGAAAGCATGACAGATTGTAATAATCAGCAGAATCCCTTATAACCCCTTTTCTGCTAACAGGAAGGCGTACATGTGACAGTTCCTTTATTTGCCAGACATAAGAGTATACAAAAGCAGCACATTCTCTCATTCCTTTCTCTATGCATCCATATCCATACACACAGAGGTATACATGTATATGTGCATTCATTTATACAAATGTCAGAAGTTATACCAAGCATCCTGCACAGGCTTCCCAACAGGGGAGTCTTGCTTACACAGGAAGATGCTGGGCAGAATCTGTTGCAAGATTAATGAGGATAAGTGACTGCTTAACAGAAGTGACAATGAGAAGTAGCAAATGAAATCCTCTCTAGGCCTTTCCTGTCTTCAGAGTGTAACACAAACCCCTCAGCTACATAAGAAATGAAATATATTCTTTCTAGGTCATTTTATTTTTAAAGATTAACTTGAGATCAGAGAGTTGCATCATGCTGTGCTGATGCCTCCGTGTTTTGCAAAATAGTTATTGGTAGAGATTTTTAAGGACTAAATTGTCAAAATAGTTCAGTAGTTGTGTGAAATATAATCATTTTTACAGATTACAGTACCTCTGTATTTGAAATGGATTTTTACATTCCAGTTGCTGGAAATGCATCTTTAGCTTTTCCTTGATTGTTTGTAGATGTTACGAATGCCTTTGGATCCAGACAGAGTGATAATGGTTTTGAGCATGGACATGGAAATGCAGCTGGATTCTCAGGAAAGCTTTCTATGCTGGATAATAGCTCATATATGGAAATATGCTGATTGAACAGGTATTTTGGGGGCAGTTAAGGGGATCAAAATTTGCCTGCAAAGTGCAGATGAGAAACAAGAACAGGTAGAAAGCATCTAATTTTTCATGGAAATCCTGGTAAAAATCAAACCCCATTATTTTCATCACTAATTTTAGTCCAGGATCTGCAACTGTTGCTGAAGGTACCCATTACCTTGTTTCCAGTGCAATTCCATTCATTGCAGTATGTGTCAAAGAAACATGGATAATTGTTCTTCCCAGGGTAAGCTGCTGCCTAACATAAATATGTAAGATGTGTCTAGCCTCTATTGATTCAAATTCTGTGTTCTTTTTATTATATAACCATCCTAAGCAGAAATAGCCAATGTGCTGAAAGGCAATACACTGTATTTGCAAAAAGAACAACGTGAAGGGATCTGTGCTCCAGTGATGTCTGGTTTTCATTACTGTTGCTACGGAGTTGAAAGCCCATCTGTCCTCCTTCTTATGTTAAGTTCATACAGGAGTCACTTAACTGAAGTATCCTTAACCTAGTGTTTCTGCAAACTAGTACATCTACATAAAGAATAGTTATTAAAATAAATATCTCATTATCATCATCCTAATGCAGTACCACTGTGAGTAATCAATGAGGTCTCTGGCAATCATGGGAATTATACAATCTAATTGAGTTATTTATAATAAAATTGCTAAACAGTTGCTGACCTTCCCAATTAAAACTTTTTTCTTTTTCTAATACAGCTTGCTGATCTTGCTCTGAATTTTTAACACACCATGTTTTTTTCTTTGTCCTAACATAACTTTAGAATAGAAATCTGTTAAGCTAAACTCAGGCTTATAAAAAACCCAAAATTATCATGGAGTCACATTACAGAACCGTGTTGTATTCCTTAAGCTTTAAAACTATCACTCCAGGTAAGAATTTTACACTAGCCTCCAAAATGAAATAGAAACAGAAAAGATATAATATGAGAAAATTTTCTATGTGGCTTCCACTTCAGTCTATATTTTGTCCCTTTTACCTTAGTCTCTTAGTCAGCCATGTGGTAAAGTGGGTTTGAATCCCCTGCACACCCATTACAGAGAATATGCAAAAATCTATCTAATGCTGAAGCCTCAGCTCTGAGAAAACAAATATGGGAACATTAAGCTTCCAGCAGATACAATAAAAGTGTACAAATGCCTTTGCTTTGCAAGCGTATGCCCCCCTCCTCATTTGTCCCTACTTCTCCATTGGAGGTTACACCCATACAGACGCCATGGTATAAAGCTACCAGTGGCTACTTCTCATCTGCTTCACTGACAGGACTTCCAGTTTAGCTTAAACTGATGATCAAGGTGATGTAAGATAACATTGCAGATTTAACACAAAAATGAATTAAAGAGCACCCATGTTCTGCAGTCTCAGAAATGAGGGCAGTGATCTCTAGCTAGTGAGTGCTGATAATCATCTGGAGATAGCAAAGTTATTAACCACATCCAAAACTAGGCGTTTTCCCACTCCCTAACTGGAAAGGGAAGGGATGTGCATGTAGCTGTGATTTTACCCTCTAGACAGTCCAAAAACATAGAACATGGATGTATTGGATATCTTTAAATTTATTATAAATATTTTCCTCTCTCCATAAGATGCTCCAGCGATTATTTGGAATCTCAGACTTAGGTTATCATTAGAAATCACTGTCCAGGTCTGCACCAGGACAAGACTGTTGGGATACCATTGATATCAGTGGGTTTGGATAAACATCAAAGGGATTGGAGTAGATGCTGCAGTTTTAATTAAAGAGGCTGCTCCCCTTTCTGGTGGGCACAGGATTTTCAATGCTGTGCACTGTTTCAAGAATTACAGGTTAGAAGCCATGTGAGTCATTAGCATAAAATTAAAAGAATCATATTTAGAGACCCTATTCCACATCAAGAGAAAACTCCAGAAAGTAGCAGTTAAAGCTTGCTTATTTATCAGGCAGTTGACTTTGTAGATGAACTGACTGCCAGCTACACTGTAGTTGAGGAGCTTTTCTGTCAGCTGACAGCACTGAGCCAAGAAGGCCACCTCAGAAGTCAGATGGGAAAAGGTTGCTCTCTGCAGTCTGAGTAGTCCTTCCAAAAAGAGGATTTTATGGACATTACATGTCTATGGGAGGAAGATTGGAGAGGTAAAACATGACCATGACTGGTATACCATAAAAGTTAGATGTGGTTCCAGGTCCCTAGGCTTGGAGAGTCTTTGCCCTGATCTTAGAGACAGACAAGGACAAATCAAGTGAAGACTTTCAGGAGTTGCTGTCTTTCATCTTTTGTTATGCATAGGAGTGATGATGGAGAAAGGTTCTTGCCAGCTCTTTCTCCTCATTTGAAAAGCTGTACTGCTGTGTTTTATTTTACTTATCCATGCAAAAATGGCAGAAGGAGGGAGGCAGGAGAAAAGCATCCACATCAGACACAGCAGAAGGAAATATGGGAGGAGGGTTGTTGTTGTCTGGTTTATGGCCCTTCTGTGCCATCTGAATGGTACAAAAGGCTAAAAACCAACTTGAGCATCTGTGTTGCTGTCTGCATCACCATGATAATGAAAATCCACAAATGCTTAGTGGAATAAACAACATTTCAAGTTTCCTGAGGTTATATAAAAGAGATATTTATTCTATCTGAGAAAGAGTATGCAGAGAAATATTGCAGTTTAAAAAAGGCATAATAGGAGGGAGCAGAGAAGCACAGTGAGCAACCTTAACTAGGTTGTTTCCAAACTTTTGAGTGCCTAACCATACAGCCTTAATGCTCTGTTACCATATTTGTCATGGACACAGTATTATATAGATATATATATAATACTCATTGTCTGGCTAGATATAGATATCTTATTTTTACTGGAATTTTATCCTCAGTCTCCCCTCTGCTTCTTTTTTCACAGTTTTTCTTAAGCAGAATGTGAAACTAATACTTTAAAATTTCAGCTGCACTTCTGAACCCATGATATTTGAAAGCAATTTTTTCTCATCACAACCTGAAACTGTTATGTTGTTACACAGGAAATGTTACACATCTCAAAACTTTCTGCTTATAGAAGATGCAATACATATCCTTTCAAAGATGTGGAGTGCATGTGAAAAAAGGTATTTGGTTTACTTGGCTCATTGGAAATTGTCACTGCAGATCTTTACCTCCTTTTTTTCTTTGCACAACTGCCAAAACTGTCTCTTAAAAATGTATAAAATTCATATTCCATCGTGCAGGTCTTAAAGTTTCTTTTGAATTATAGAATCATAGAATATCAGGTTGGAAGGGACCACAAGGGTCATCTAGCCCAACCTTTCAAGGTAAAAGTATAGTTCAAATGAGATGAGTCAGCATTTTGAAATTGTGAGTTTGTCAACATTATTTTGAAATGTGAATTTGTCTGTGAAAGCTATATTATGTGTTTTGGTATTTATGCCACATAAAAATATTAACATAATATAAATCCCAGCTGAAGAGCATAATTAAATCTAAGACAGCACAATTATTAAAGCACTTGACTGATTCCCAAGACCAAATCCTGCCTGCCTAAAGAAAGCCAGTGACACTGGGCCCCTCCACCTCTTAGATTCTAAAGGATCTTAGCACCCAAGTGGTCTCACAGATTTAGGTACCTAAATCAACCATCTGAGGATGGATAATTTCTCTTTATTTTTTTACAGAGGCATCTAATTTTGGGGCAAAAAATTTTTGGACATTAAAGAAAATTACAAAGCAGTCCTCTAAGCAAGAAAGAGAAGTCTTGACTCCTCCTTATACAGAAGGGGATTTCAGGAGAGAGATGCTGCTGTTTGTCACTTCTCAACAGGATTGGCTGCAAGACAGAGAACTTTCCGGTGAAAACTCAAGTATCCCTAGCTTTTTGGATGCCAAGGAGGTTAAGAAAGGGTTTCATGAGTTGTGTTCTTGGATTCAAGTGTTTAAATTTCATAGAAAACCTACCTGGAATATCTAACTGCCTCTGCTGAATCAATTTCATTTCCCAGTGTTTTTTCTGGCTGCTTATATATATATAAGTATATATTTCTTCTATATATGTACACACATTAATCCTGTAACTGCTGCAATGTTATGTATCATTTTAAATTTTGACACACGTGAGATTGAATTCCTCTCTATTTTTTCTTCGCTCATGGAGTTCAGTAATATCTAGGTAGGAAACATTTGTCATGCAGGAAAAGTTCTAGTGTTGATTTTGTCTTCAGTAATCATCTATCCATCTAATCCAATAAACTTGTTAGATCATATGTAAATTTGATTAGGTCACATAAGAATGTAAAAGAGTTTCTTGCTCCCTTTGGTAAGCACGTCAGTCCAATAACCTACACATCAACAGAAATAGTCTTTACGCTTTACAGAAGAGAATCGATAATCCTAAATATAAGCTGAGTATAAGTATATACAACTGCCAGGAAGGTTGTAGGCAGCTGAAGAGAGAAATCCTCTATCTATTAAGCTGGTCAGACCCAAAGATTTGTTTGGCTAGCTGATCATGCTTTCTTTTAGATCTATGTACTTAATGTAACAGCTCAATATGCAACATTAATTTTAATTAGCAAATTTCTTGTGGACCTATAGCTCTATCATATTACTGTAGCTGAGGTTAGGAAATTGCCTGAAGGAAATAAATTTGAAGCAGTACAGGCACAGGTAAATAGCCTATTATTGTCTATGAACCATTGTCACCATGGTCACTTATGAAAAATCATGTGTTTCCCATGGTTCATTAAATCTGTTTTACTCCCTGAATAAAGGAGCTACTTGGAGATGTCAGCTGTGAAGACTGAAACAACCCCAAGCAGAAGGATTTATTCCACTGAGAAATACAGCAATCAGAAACATGAAAGAACTTCCAGAAAACATCTTCTACAAAATTCATGGTTTTATTAATTTATGATGTTAAATGGTTTTAGCAGCTAACTAGTCACAGGATTTCATCAAGAAGTGCATTCATAAACAAAGGGAAGGCATTAGCTTTTCTTTAGCTACTTTGCTCTGGTACCTTTATTCTTTCAGAAAAAAGCCATAACATTCTCAAAATGGAAATCTTCTATTTCAGCAGGTCTGTATACCAGATCATCAGAAAATATCTTCAAAATGGCCAGCAGAAGGCTTCCACCAAGACTTATCAATAATGAGCAACAAAAAAACACCATGTTATAGAATCAGAAAAAGGCAAGAAAGTAGAAGGGGAGCTGGCAAGGTACTGCGTTCAGTCAGGAGTTTGTGCTGCCCTTGCAGCAAACAGATTTTAGAGCAAGCCAGGTTGGTTAATGTGATTTTAGTTACTGAGCAGGTACTTACATGATGGCATATTGTATTTATAACATCAGGAATGCTGTGAAGAGGAGCAGCAGAGAGGAAGGTTGGGCCTGGTGACTGTACTGTGATTTAAAGGGGAACACCCTAAAAAGACCTGAGGAAGGGAAACCGCACCATCCATAAACACATCAGAGCAAGCCAGACTACCAATCCCTCTGGAAGACAGGACAAGTGGTGGGAGAAGAGAAAATCCTAAAGGAATGGGGACTGGTGGACTTCTGAAGGGAGTAAGAGGCACTGGAGCGTAGACCTACACCAAGTCTCAGAAATGACAGAAAGTGACCTTCTTAAGAGGAGTCAGGGGAAAGGACATTTTCTTTTAATCACAGAAACACTGAAAGTTGTTAAATTTGAGATAAAGTCTGGAGAAAAGGACTCATTCTTCTCAAGAGGTTTTCTAGCTTTTCATGTGTTTTAATTCTTACTTTGTAAGATCTGAATTTTTCCTGCTTAAATGGTTATCTTGTTTTATTGTGTGACATATTGGGATTTCTTTTTCCTAATAAATCTTAATTTAAAAGACTGCAAAATCATTAGCCTTGGGTTGACAGGAAGGATTTGCTTTCCATTGCATGACCCTTCTGGTGCAGAGCTTGTGAGCAGGTAAACCTACACCACCAGTTGTCACAGTTAGTATTGACAAACCCTACAAAAGTGAAGGATAGCTAAGGAATAATGTTGAAACACCATAAAAGAGCTGTGCAGGGACAAAGAGGAGTAGCTCCTTCTCCTTCCTTGTCTTAGCACATCACGAAAATCTGGGAGCATATATTTTGAGTATTTGTGATTCCTTGGAGCTAAGTGACACTACCTTGCCTCTTGGACCTTTCAAAGGCAAAATCTAGGTGGCCTTGGACATGAATATGCAGTAGAAAAGTGATGATGAGGAAATAGTTACTAGGAATTAGTTACTAGGAATTAGTTACTAGAAAACAATGAATGACTGCCTTGAAAACAATCTGTGACCTACTTGAGGATATATGGTCAAAAGATTCATGTTGATATGTATCCTTATTACGGTGTAATACATACATGATGACCCTTTTGTATGCTCCCCAGCAAAGCATAAACCCATTCATTACCCAACACTGCCTCTGTGGCAGCCTGTGCTCCAGACTGGCCACAGTCAGGATATTGAACATGTTTTGGTTTTTTGTTTTTTTTCCAGTGAAATAGGGTATATGTGGGATATGCACAATACATTAGATTGGTTTCCAGCCAACTGCCAGAATTTGATGGCAGGAAATTTGCACAGCTCTTGTTGTAGCCAAGTGACAGATAATAAGAGAAAGGTGGGATTGTTGAAAGTATCAGTATCAGATTTTCTAATACAGCCCTGTTGTAATGAGATCATACACATTGTTCAAGCTGCAATCAGAACTTTCACTGCAGGAATGAGCCTGGATAATAATAAAAGCAGAAAGCATTTTAAGTAAATAGAATTTCCCAGATACTGCATAATGTTTTTTGTTATTGTTATCTCTTATGAGCCTTGAGAAATATATTGTATAAGAATGATTTTCTTCAATATAAGCTTTTATCATGGAGGTCTCCTATGTCAATTCTTATTTAAAATGTATTTCCTTGCAGTCTTGATATTATGAAAGCACAGATTAATGTGACCTCTTTGCTTCCATTCCATGTTCTTATAAAGCCTCACCATAGCTCTCGAAAGAAGAGTTACTTGCTGCTTTGTACAAATGTACCAGAAAACACTCCAAATAATAAGATCCATTTTGGCAGTAAAATTTTATTTTATGTACAGCTTTTGCAGCCCCTGAAAAGCCAAGGTCTTTCAGTGAATGTTACATGGAGGTTTTTTTTTCTAAACTCAAGTGAGAGTGAAGAAACATGTAGATGATCTCCCCCTCTGCTCTCCTAATGGAAAACCTCCATGTGTCCAAACAAGTGCTGCTTTTTTTGAAGAGCTTGTGCAAGCATAAACAGAGAGCCTGACAGTGCTAACAGCCAGTGCAATGACAACACCCTGGCAAATGCAGAAGGGAGGGCAGACTATTTTCATGAGCTATAGTAGTACATTATTTCCCTCTTGCCTAAAGCTTGCCATTGGCAAAAATACAAAGCCAAAACAAACTTCTATGGTGAAATGCACATTCCTGATTAACATTTCCCTATTAAGACCATTTTTCTGTTTTGCACAGTTTCCTTTTTATTGTGATAAGTATTTATTATTGCTGCTGGCAGCGTATAACAAATATAATTTCATTGTTTCACCCACATCAATTTCTGACCACTGGATCTCATTATACTATTTTCTACTACTGTAAAAGCTGTATGCTCTTAGAATACCTTCCTTGGGTAGTTAAAAATCTTGTTAACAGGCAAAGAGGAAACATACCTTATACATAAAGTAAAAATTTAACATTAATGTAATTGAAATCCTAACAGTTTAATCCAAGAATCATTATTAGTCCATATACAATTATTACAGAAAGAGAAAGAATGCATCTATGCAGAAAATGTTTCAGTAATAATAGTAGAAATACAGTTAAATTTTTTACACACATACACTTGGTTTCTAGCCCTTTTTGTGATGTTATGCTTACCATTCTGGTGTTCCTCTTAGTCCTAAGGTCACGGGTTTCATTCTGATGCTGGTGGTATTAACAGCAAGTTGTCAGCACCTGGATTCCTTTGCTGGGAGGAATATAACATTCATGTCGATGCTTTCATCTTTCTCTCCCTCAAGGTCACTTTTATATGCTTTTATACCTGGTGTTTATTTCATTGATCTGCACCTCCACTTTATAGCCAATTTTTTATGGTGTATTTACATATGCTAGATCCTATTTCTTTGTTTGTTACATTACCCTAAAATCCAGTTTTGTCCAGCTTTAAATCCGCATTTGTTTAGCTGTGGAGTTTCTGGTCCTGAACCTGTGCCCCATATCTTGTCATCCCAAGCCTGCACTCCTCCACACTACACCCTGTGTCTCCACTTCTCAAGGTCTCTCTTATCCTACCTGACCTGTATTAGTCTATACTGGTAAAACCATGGTGGTTCCACACAGAGACAAACTAAAGTATAACAGGTCAGTCATAAAGTCCTAAAGAGTTAGAGAAATTGCTGTCACAACTAAACCAAGTAAAACAAGGTTGCAGGTAGGTCAAGGAAAGTTCAGACAGAGCAAGTCCTGACATCTTGCAAACTCAGTGCAAAGCTCACAACATGTCACTAGCCATGGCAATACTGTATTACAGATTGACACAATCACAGTAAGCTCTTGTATGTATGATATCTTTTCACTTTTCTTAGAAATGTGAAACAGATTTTTCTTCCCTTTAGACTTTTACTGTAAAACACTATTTTTACCCCCCTCCAGTAATTGTTTTAAGTACCTCACTTTCTCTTGTGATTTTCAGTAAAATGTTTATATGACAGTGATAACAAAATAGTTATATAATGTAACACATATAGGTTAGTGAAATTCATCATCAAGGACAAGGTGTTAAATTTTCTGGCTGTCCTCTGTCCAGACAGTGCTTCATGCTCATTTGGCCTCCAGCATTTTTAATTCTATCATCTAACATGGCTCAAAACAAACCTACAAGGTGCAATAAACAGAGAAAAAGGTATTAGGTACAGAGCCCTGTATAAGCAAAGACAACCAGTGTTGAGACTGCTTTGTATGTTTTATTTTAAAAAAGCATCACATGTCCAGATACTTTAACTAGATTATCCAGCATATGTCCACCATCTTTAGCTTTAATGTAATCTCATAGCTTTATTTCCTAAGAAATGACATTTGAGACTATAGTATCTATATGAATATTTTATTTTGATCTGTTTCTAAAATTTGTTTGATCTCCTTCCAAAAAGTTTTTGTATCATTTCTCACACAAGGGTAAGTCATTTCAGCAAATAATGATTTCTTATTGAGGAAATAAAGGGTTTCAATTGTTATCAAATACGGGAAAATCCTGTAGACAGCCCACATACACGTCTGCATCTCACTGGGCCTTCACTGGGCTGCTGCTCATGGAATAGCTTGTTTTTGTGGCCATCTAACAACTTACTGGGCAGAGTGTTTGGTGCAAGCCATTGCAACAACTCTTGCCCAGCTGAAAAAAAAAATCAAGATAAATGAGAATAAATAGAGATAAGGTAAGGCAGTTTTAAAATTTTATAAGTTTTTATCTTTATCCTTCTTGCCACAGCATTCCCAGTGCAGGATCACAATTTTTCCCTGACTCCTCATGCATCGACCCAAGGAGGTGCAGAAGGTGTTGCACTGTATAACAGCTGGGGATAGAACAGCTGGAATGGGCCCTTTGCATCAACAGCTCCATGATACAAGTCTATTCCTGTCACTGTGTCACACAGGAAATGTAACAGGGATGAGGGAAAGGAAGAGGCATTATAGTGCTCCTCAACTACCTACATCAATGTCATGTTCACTCTGCTGTCCATAACAGGAGCTTTCTGGTTCCATTAGCACATAGAACAAATGTGGACATAGTTGCAAACAACAGAACCATGAATAGGAGTGGAAAGGGAGATTTATAATATGTAATGATCAGGTGAAAACATAAAGGACTAGTGCTGAAAAGACTACAACTAGCACAAACTCATTTGGCAAATATATTTAGGACTTTGCTAATGTCAAAAGTATGACATTTTTGCAAAGTCCCTTAGTACAGGCAGGTTTTGAGAGAGACAGCAGTTGTCTCTCTGAAACATGAAAAAGGTCTGTCTTAAATTCATCTCTAGGAAAGACAGTGTGTGGGCATGAAGTAGCTGGTGGATTCTTTGGTTCTAAGTATCCATTCTGTTTGCTTGGCTGTTTTTGCTTCCATCTAACTTCTGCTAATTTTGTAAATTATAAGATTACATGGAAAAATATTTCTTTCCTCTGTGGCAAATGCACAGGCAACATACTATCAAATATTGTACTGCTGAACTCATCTGAGTGAGAAAAATCAGTTCTTCTTTCAGTGAGATCTAGATATCCCAGCTGGAGAGGGAAGACAATACTACAAGATGCTGTCTACATATACAGTAAGCAGCAGCTTCTGTTCTGATAAATTTATGATTATCCACTCCATTTATCTCAATGAGATGTGAACTTTTAAATATGTATGGTCCATTAGGGCCCCAAGTGAGCAAGGCATTTAAGCATGTGCTTAAATCCATCCATATTCAGAAAACCAATTAAGCACATGCTTAATTTTAATGATGGATGCTGTAGTGAGGCCTGCAAAGCTAAACTGCCATTAAACTTGAACAATGTCCCCTTTCTTTTTCCTTCAAAAAAATAACCCAAGAAGTTATATGCAAGAGCTCTTGTTAGTGCAAAACAAGACTTTTCAATTTCCATGTGCAAGTATCAAGAATTGAAATAGCGAGGATTAGTTGTAATAACATGAGCCTAACTAATATGGAAGAAGGAGCCAGAAGGGTTAATTACTAAAGGCTAACTTTTTCCTAGTAAGACAGGACAATTTGGAGAGGCAAAACAAGGCTTCTGCCTCTTCACTGACTATAGAGGCTGTCTGGGGAGATTGATATGACAAGTGTCAAGCCAGCAGTCATTCAATACTTGTGTAGCCAGATCTAGATTTCAACAGTCTGCCATAGGAGACAGTATAAAAGTACAAAGTAAATTAGCTAATTTTATATTTCTTATCCTGACTTCTGTGCATTTTCATCTGCAGCTTTAATTACTCCATCAACAGTCAGTTCCATGGATGGCTTTGTTTTGTTTTCTAAGCATTGCTATCATAAGACCAACCAAAGCTATAAAGTTATTTCACACTGAGATACGTAAGATGTCTATTGATGTCAAAATTAAAGGTTTCTGAAGAAATAGTGCTGCAACCTTATTATTAGTTCACTAATTGCTCATCCAGTTTGGACCGGGTATGACATTTCATAATATATTCCATTTCACCCTCTTTACCGCACTATGCAGGGCAGCTAAGTACTTTGAAAGCTTTGAGGAAGTCTTTCTATTTATGAGGGCAAAGGCAATGTGTAGGCATTCCTTACTAAAGTAGGTCTTAATCAGCATAAAAAAGTTAGAAATGAAGCGGCGGTATATTAAAAAGGAGGTTTACAAAAAGTTGATTTTAGCAAAGCTATCATGATATTTGAAAGTACTGAAAAGTACTTGACAACACCACAGAATTTAAACAGGGAGACAAATACTGCAGCTTAACCCTGCAGGTAATAGGAATAGCAGGCAGGGTCTAGTGCATCCCCGAAGGACTAATTTTGACCTATATTAACTGCTTAATCTAGGGAGTTCAGTTTAACACCATCAGAAAAACAAAGTAGGCATTTAGCAACTGAACAGACAGAAAAATACCTCAAAGCTCATGCTAAGCTTGTACTACTCAGTATGGCTTTTAGAGCAACACTGGCCTGAGGCACATGACAAGTGGTAGAACAAGAAGATAAAGAAGCCAGCAATATATTTACAGATACTAAAATTATACTTCTGGAAAGAATTATGTGTTTCCTTCATAAATGTACACATTGGCAAAAAGGTAATGACTTCTTTTAGAGCAGTGAATTGATGGGCTGTTTTTTTCAGGACACAACTATAAAAAAAAAGGACAGTTTTAGTAGCATTTGTGCCTTAAACTCAACAGCATGTAGGTGTACAATTATTAGAGATGGGAGGAAGATTCATCCTTACCTCTTCCCTCCCTCTGCCTCTTTGTTAACTTTCTGTTCTGTACTCTGTTTCCCTCTCCTTTTCCCAAACACTGAGTATATTGATCCAGACCTACATGTATACTTGATTCTCTTCACAAATGTTGTATGTTCCTGGCAGAAAAAGCTTGTGCTGGCAGCCAGTGTGAGCCCACATGTACACTGTAGTGTACAATCCCCCAGGAACTGGGAGAGCTCTCACAATTTTACAGCATGTAAGATTTTGCAAGGTTTGCAATGTGACAATTATTCTCAGGCAAATGGGAGAGATCTCACATTTCCTTTGCAAGAAATAGTTAAATCTCTGCTAGATTACAGAGAGAAAGTGACTGTGTTGAATAAATTAACCCATGATGCACTAGGCCAGAAAAGAAAGAAAGAAAAGGTCCTTCACTTCCAAGGATGTTTATCCAATGCTGTCTTCTTCCAAAGTATATAAAACACTGAAATAGTCCTGGGAGCAACTCTCATTCTCTTGTCTGTTTGGTGACTGCCCAGACAACAAGACTGTTGTGTGAAAAGTGGGCCTTCCTTCTCCTTTGGCCATGTTTTAAAAGAAAACAGCTGTTGCCTCTGTATCCCCCACATGTCTTCCAAAACCACTTAAGATCAGCCCACATTTGGAGGAAGATTTTGTTTCTAGGTCCCAGCTGGCATGAGCTTTTCTATGAGCCATTGAGGAATGCAACAGTTCTTCAAACACTTCCAGGGACATGAGAAAGTTGCACATGGTGTTTGGGAGACTCCAAAATTAGGTTTATAATCAGTGAGGGCACTCCAGGGTTGCATTGGTGGTTTTGGATGTGGGTTTGGATCCTGTCCCTGAACCTGTAGGTAGGCAGGAGTTGTGCAAAAGCATTCTCCTCAGCATTTCTCACTGAAGGAACCTTCAGCCTTTGCCATAGAATCCCACTTTTCTTCTTAGTTTCTTTTATATGTATCTGAGAGTGTCCTAAAAACATATGCCTTCAATCTCCTGTGAGTCATCAAAGAGCCTAAAGCAACATTCCTGAGAGCCTAGGGAGAGAACTGGTGCTGTGCCACCCTGAAATCTGACATTTTGCTAAGGTACCACATAAGTCAGTGTTTTACTGCAGATTTAACTGTTTTGCTGCTCTCAGAAGCCTACATGTATTTTAATTTTTTAGGGCTTATTGCTTAGTGAGACTGGATATAGCTGCATCGTGCTCTGCATTCTTCCTTGCAAAAGAGGAATTCATTGATTGCAGCATGAGTAAAAGAACTAAAGCTGTGTCAGTCTAGAAAAAAGGGTGAGAGCATAGAAAGAAGAAATGGCTTTCTACTAACCATATTTGCCTGTCAGTGAGAGAGAGGATAGCATAAAGTAGGGTGATGAAATTCTTTGTATAAGGATACAAGGCCTGACAAGCAGAGGAGAAAAATTCTCTTTAGCATCTGCTAGGACTGCAGGAAAGTGAGAACAAAGGAAAATCCTGTGTAACCTTTCCCATTACCCTGTATGCCCATACCCATACAACACTTGTATTCTATTGCAGCTCTTTCTTCACTGCATGTAGACTTTGTTCCTTTGATCTTGGTGGACTTCTGTTCTTTGGATGTAGTTTTCCTTGGCTGACAAAAGGTCCACGTGTTTCTGAGAGTAAGATTGCATGCATGCTACTTGAGAGCAGGTGCTAAATAATGTTTATAACCTGAAAAGGCAAGTTTGACTCTGATAAAGGCACAAATTAGAAAAATGTCCTTAAAGATATGTCCAAGAACATATAAAGGCTAGATCTCCAGCCAGCTGAAAAGTGTGTAGGTAACATGGACTTCTGTTAAAATGCACTGATGTTCACCACCTGTGGATCTGGTCCAAGGTCAGGATGGAAGAATCAGGGCAATAATTAGACATTCTGTTTTGCAATTAAAAACCACAGATGAAGTAATGTAAAGCTTTCCAGAACATCACTAGCTATATTATTGGGTGGTTTTTTTATTTCTAATTGGTTCATAAAATTAATTCTGCTTAAGTGACTAACTAGATAGTCACTATTCAGTTTGGAAAGTGCAGACAGGCTGGGGTAACCAAAACAAACAGAACTGAATTGATTTTCATTTTAATAGGAGAGTTCATTCTAGAGAGAAAAGGTTAATTTGCTTTTCAGTGAGTTTATGAAGGGAGTGCTCATGGCTAGGTGATAATTTATAGCTAAATCATATGTTTAAAGGCAAAAGTGATTACAGAAAAGCTAGCGACAGCTTTTGCAGCATTATGCAACAGAACTGTCAACAGCATTCTCTGTGCTTTCTTCTTCCCCTGAGCACAAGAATTTGAGAAACAAGCCAGCATGATAGCACTGTCAGCTGTGGTCTTATTTTTTCCTCTATGCAGCAGATATTTTAACAAATGCAGAAACAGGCACAATGTTTTTCCATCCAGCCCTAATGCTGCTTGTTCTGATAGTCTGAGAATGCTCAAGAATGTGTGGCTTTTGTCAGGCTTGACTTCCCCATAAGTGTGCTATCTGCAAGTAGTGAATTTTTACTAATTCTTGAGATATGTGACTTTTCAGAGATGCAAGCAAAGGAATTTATGCCTGAGATGATCACTGTACATAGATAAAATAATTGTGAATATGGATTGATTTTTTAAAAAATATTTTAATCAAGAAGAAACTGTGATATTTGTGCAGCAGTCTGAGATGGGCTAACTGGTCACACTGATACATCCAGGTTTAGTAGTTGAAATTTTGACTAGCCACCTGCAAGGTTAAGTTGCAATAACAGTGATAACTCTGCTACTGAGTGAAGAAGTACTGTGATAAATGTGATTTGATGCATGTGTGTGAATCGCATAGTGACTTAGAAGGAGTTGTTAATATAATAAGGGAATTTTTGTAATGGCATTTTACTGATGTCGGTGAGGAGCAGTGACAGCAGCTTGTCCATCCTACCTTTAATGCTATATTAAAGGCTTAAACAAATATACAAACCTAGACAAGCTTGACAAACAAATATCTAGCAAGGTTTGCCCTTTGAAATTTTTTGAAATAAAAATTGCTAACTCATCACCCTTAGAACTCTGATTTTTGCTACACCTGCCATAGTTTGGATGGTGGTGGAGTGAGAAGCCCGAATCAGACTGACATCTGAAAGGCCACACTTTATTGTGTGTCAGTGTTTGAACTTGGAGGTTTCTAAGGGAAATTCCCCAGAAAATAAGAGATTCACTCAAAATATATTATTTGGCAGTACCTGAAATAGTTAACCAAGCAATAATGTTAACACTGGCTTTCTTGTTCCACCAAATTCTCTTAAAAAAACCTCAAAACTCGAATTTGTCTTTTAAAATTTGATGGAAACCTTCTTCACTGTGGAAAGTGTTACAGTCAGAAAGTCAGCAGTGGTGTACATAAATTGATTTTAATGATATTATTTCATGGCCAAATGAAGCCTATTTGAATTTAAAGTAACTGTTTGGGTTCTATCTGGGTTTTAATTTTTATATTGTATTAGCTGTCACTTTAATCAGAAACATAGTCAATATTCATTTTTTCAATGTACTGCTGTTTTCCTTTGTCTATAGTTGCCCAAAGGATTTATATAAAAAACCTGCAATCACTGTCAATGAAAGTTACCAAGGCATGTCGAGATCTCAGCCCTACAAAACATGAGCTGTCCCATTAAACTGAATGAGCCTTTTTACATGCAGGAATTTTCTCAGGCAGAGAGATGCTGGAAAGCTCAAGCCCTAATACATCACATTCATTCAGAGGCGAGCACATGCCTACCTTGCCCAACTTATCTGAACAGAAAATAATGTGCAATGTACCTATGGCATCAGGGGTTCTTATTTTGGTTGATTGTCGTTAGAGGGTTTTTTTTGCAAAAGAGAAGTGGATTAGTAGAATAGGAATGTGCAACACTGAATATCTCACTCTGAATAGGGATGATGATTTATAGGAAGAGTAATAGGCAGTACAACAAAGACATGTTGGATTTGTCTATCTTTAGTAGGATATGATTGGCATTTAATCAGAAGGGAAACCATGAAAGATCGATAACACATGTTTGAACATCAGGTTTCACTCACAGCTCATAGCTGAATCAAACTGCTGGCAACTTACATGATTGATGCATCGTGTCCAGAAGAACGAGACACCCTGGTATCTCTTTTGTTCCTGCCAAATTATCACTATTTTCACTGCGAAGGAGGTGGTAAAACTCTATGCCTGCTATAGCAGAAGAATTTGAAACAGCTTGTAGCTTAAAAGAAAACCAACAACCTCTTTATAGCGTCGTGGCATGACTGAAAGATATTTGAGGAAAAGTAAACAGTTGAGCTAGCATACAATACTGCATAAGAGGGTTTTCAAAGGGTATTTTTACATTTATTATTAGCTTAGTTATACTGTGGCAATGCCCATGAGCTTCAGTCATGGGCCAGGATAACACAGAAAAACAATAAAAAGCCTGCTTCCAAGTAGTTTTAAACTGCAGCAAGTAGCCCTCTTTCCATGCAGATCAACAGATCTGCACAAATGGGATATCTGTTTTCAGTACTGAGAGTAAATTTTTAAGGAAAAGGAACTGATGACATGCCTGCAGGGGCTTTTTACAAAACTTGGTAGTAAAAACTAACTGCCTTCTGAGTAGTCAGTGCTATCCCCCAAAAGAACCTTCACTTTTCTTTATATCAATAGCCAAGTTTTGCAGTTTGAGGCTGAATCTTGCACAATTTCACAGCTCATCTCCAGGTTAATGGCTGAACTTCACAAAGCTGCAGAAGACAACCAAACAAATAAACCATTCTCAAACCAAATTGTCTTTTGACACCTCTGAGGAGAAAAAGCATGTATCATGTATCTGAGGCTGGCTTATAGCAGGAGACTTCAAACTAGAACTATTTTAAGCTCATCGTCTAGTACAGAAAGGTCTCTCATGCTACTGAAGAGATGGGGCAAAAAATGCACATTATAAACACCTTTGGCTGACATGTACAAAAGTACATACAGGTATATTCACAGGCTATATAAAAAAGAGTTCAAATTGACCAAGAAATAGATAAAACCTGTAATCTTCTGGATGCTAGCTGCAGTAAAGATTATGTAATGCAGATCACAAACTATGGTAGAAAAATACCTTCTTTGCTATGGCAAAATGGTTGCACCTTCAGCTTTTCCAAGCTCACATGTAGGCATGATAAAATCTTAACAACATGCCATTAAATATGCCTTTACAACATCCCTTCTGCCTCAGCTAGATATATCTGTGAATCCTCCTTTTGCACTGGAGATTAAATAAACTCCCTGGACAGCTGAGAAGAATTAAAGTATGACCTGATAGTTTCTCTGCTTGACAATAATATTGTCTGTTGGCTTGTGCTGTATCCAAGATACTGTTCTCTGATCCATGCTCAGAAAACAGATATTGATGGTTTTACTGATTAGCATCTGTATACCATTTGGCATTTCAGTCTCAAAACATATTTTACAAAATGTTGCAGCAGGTGGTTTCTAGACTGTGCACAATGACGCTTAATGCAAATATTTCCCTGCATCGCCTATTTTTTTTTCCTGCCTTAAACAAACAACTCGCTGTGGAGTTTGGCCAGTGGAGTCCAACTTTTTGACTGAGAAATGGCTCCCATCCTGTATGAAGGTATGTGAAGGCTGTTTAAACATTCCCAGCCTCTACTATAGGACAAGACATCAGCTGTTAGCTGGTCAAAATGCAGGTACTCCTACACCACAAAGGCATCCAGTAATTTTCAGTATGGAACTCACTGTTATATGCTGTAAAGTATACAGGTGCTCCCTAAACATAACCACACTGTCACCTATCACCCAAATGGAACACCTAAATTTTAATCAAGCAGCAAATGCACATCAGGTTATATGAGAAGAGAGAGGCTGTAAGGGTCCTTCAGGAAAAGGATAGAGAACAGGACACAGGGTCACTCATGCGGGCTGCAGCCTGCTCCCTGCCTTGGGATGCCTTTAAGAAAATGTTTGCTCACCTGTTGTTTATTTAACAAAACAGCACTTCAGACCTTTCATTCATTTAAACTTTCCATCAAAATTCCCTGGAATTCCTTTAAATGCAGAGTACTTTAGCAATAAGTGAAAAGAGCAGGTAACTGTGATGCATCTCACAGGAACCATCACTCATGTTCACACTCATGTTCAAGGCCTGTGTGAAGAGAGGGTGGACACAAAGCTGGGGAAACCAAGCAGCTTCCAAGAAAAGATCACAGCTTACTTTACTTTAACATTCATTATCTTTCTTACTGTGAACAGATGGTTCCATCCAAAAAATAAGAAAGTGCAGCAACTTTCAGAATTAGGAATAGGATCTCTGTGGATAAAGTAAAATTCACTTTTCCTGTGAAAACCTATGGAGAAGAAAACTAGTGAAACCATCTTCAGAGACTTTTCCTCCTCAATCAGTCTATGGAAAATGGACAGAAATTCCAGGAAATAGCACTCAGTCAACAGCAATGGTTCAACTCCCTCCAACTCCCTGGATATAATGGACCCGAAGCTGCGAGTCACCCACTGATACAGGTCTCCAGACTGGTTCTGTAGGAGTGAACACTATCAAGATAGGGATGGATGGCGCCACGAGCTGCCAGGGTCCCCAGCTGACCAACCAGACAGCTGGGAAGATTTGGGCACCACTGAGCCCACACACCCTGCGACCCCTCAGATTCAGGCCTCCTGAGAGACCCAGGGCAAAGGGCGAGAGGAGACAGCTGTGACATTTCGGCTTCTGCTTGTTCTCAGTTTATGAACAAGATGTCTTGTTCCAGCTTCAGATCACAGAGCATGAGCCTGCCATGCCATGCAGACGGCATCTGTGTGTGAAAGCAGTGAAAGGAGGATAAATTAGCCAGAAAGTGTGTAGTGTCATAACAAGGATGATGAATTACAATCATGGTTGCATAAGAATACTATATGTTCTATTAGGTATAACAATGAATTAAAGCTGCTCTGAAAACACATAAATTCTCCTTTTTTTTCTTTTTTTTTTAATTTTCATTAACTTCTGCTGACTTGGGAATCATTCATGTACACACTTCCAAATTCCATAAAGTTATTTATGGACCACTGAAAATTATTTTAGATATTCAGGTCCATGTTGCAACAATCTTCAAGCTGATGGCTGAACTATAACTTTGGAATTCAATTTAAGTTGGCCATTTTAGCACAAAGCTACACATATTTTTTTATTGCAAATTGTTAGTGGAGACATTCTCTGTTCTAAAACAAATTGTATTTTGTTTATCTAGCATTTAAATGTCCAGTGTTAAGGCAACACAAAAAAAAGGAGCTGAAGTAATAGATAGGACAAATTCCAACTCAGTTTGACAATTTCCTCCAGCATGATGACTTTCAACCTTTTTCTTCTTCATTTTCAGACACCTCCTAGCCTTTCATTGCAAACTGCTCTCATTTGAATTCATCTTTCTTAGATATGGCTGATTAAAACTGGAGACAGTATTGCAGATGAAGTCTCAGCAGTACCTTGTAAAATGTCACAAACCCTCTCTCATCTCTACTAATATCCTGTCAGAGGCATTTTTGGATTGCCATTGCCTTTTCATAGCACTGGTGGCTCTCAGTTGTCCCATGGCCAATACACACAGATCCTTCTCAGAGTCAGTCATCCCTAGTTAATGAGCTCCCAGAATAAAGCAAAAAAGTGATAATAGTCCCCAGGCTCAAGCCCACTTACACTCTGTACTATAAAATCTCATTCTAGTACTATTACTTTTTCCCCTGAGGTCATCCAGTTCTACCCCTTGACAGCCTAGTGCTCTTTACACTGGTGCCTCCTCATGGTGCCATCAGCAAATTTCATTTGTGCCCTCTGTGTTACATTGCATCATTTGTATGCCAACATTAATAAAATAAATATCAGGTAAAACCAGTCATGTTCTCTATTACGTTGCTCTCAAAACATCCATGAAACTAAAGTGAGTCCAGTCTTTTAACAAGGACACAGAAGTACAGCTAGAAAAGTGCTTAGCCAAGTACAGACATCCCTATAAGACCCTGCCTACATGCCTTTGCACCTCCACCCCATCATCAAGGACCTCACCATAAAGGTCCTTTGGAGCACATTCCGAGAGGGTTGATTGCACACCATGCAGCCCACTGTATGCCAGGCAGGAGCCAAAGCATCCAGGAGAACAGCCATAGGACATGACTGGCTGCTGCTGGGGCAAGCACGGGCCTCCCTGCTGCACCAGGACTACTGAATCCCCACCAGCCCAGGCTCATGATGTACCCTCGTGTACAGCAGCCACCAGGGCAACATCATCACTGCCAGGGCCTCCAGGGAAGCATCAGCCCCACCAGGCTGTCAAGAGCAGGTCCAACGCACAGCAGCCACAGGACATATGGGAGCAATAAAAGAAACAGAGGCAGGCATGGGCCCTCCAGGTGGTGAATTCAACAGACATCTCAAAATTTCACTTTGATAATCTTAAACTCTTCTTACCACTGGCTTTAAATGCCCATGTGCAGGTGCTGCATCTTTGTCCTCCAGCTCTCTCCTTGGTCATGTAGTATATACACTTTTATTTGAAGGAAGTCCAAGTAAGTGAAACTCTATGGCCTTGACTTTTATTCTCTGCACCCCATGCAGGTTCTCTGAAAAGAACTGTTATAAAGATTTTTCAAAGAAATTGGGGTCACCTGCTGCAGTGAACTGAACATAATTGGGAAGTACTGTAGATATCCTCTGTTTGGAAATGCATTGCGTGTGGATGATGGCTAGTTCGGTTTTGTATGATTTTCTGGCTTTGCATGCTATTTCTAAGAGCTGTAAATGGAGCAGATCCTGCCCACTCCCCCCCCCTCCTTCCACCCTCTCCTCCTACTCACTGACTTTTCATCTTAAATTAAATTGGGTACAAAAACTGTAACAAATAATTTTCTCTCTATAAGATACTCATAGAAGTTCAGACACATACAGCATGTAGCGTCTTTACTAGATAAAATCAGCAGTGTGGCTTTCTGTCTCAAAGTTTGCCTTTAAAAATTGTAATCATCAGCTTATGTTTATCATCCTCGAAGAGGGATACTCTTATCACTGCCTATGAAAAGAGGTGTCTCTGGTAAAAGACCACCTTTATATTTATCAGACCCTTTTAATTGCCCACAGCATGCAACCCTTGAGGATGTAAACTATGCGCCTTACAAACATTTGTATTAAGAAAGAAAGGTGTTGCTATCATTTGAGAAGATGTTATCAGAGCCACGTGTTAAAATGGATGCATCTCCTTCAGCCCAAATTTAAAAGGGGAACAAGGAAGTTGCTGGCTTCCGCAGATTCCTTTACCCACACAGGAGAGAGGAGCTAGAAAGCAAATTACCCTTCCCTGCTGGCAGTTGCTTTTTCTGCTTTTTTTGCACTACTGAGTTCAGTAGAGCAGGCCTGGCTGCTTCATTCGTTTTGCTTGAATCAGGAGACTGTTAACAGCAAAAGCAGATTCCCTTCATGTCTCCCCTAGCCTTTCATGACTACTGGCCCCACAACTGTTCACAGAAGCTGACAATTGCAACTTGCTGGTTCAGCCCAAGCTCAATCGTTTTTCACTTGCTCCAGATATTGACTGTTTTATAGGGAGATGCCAGCTGGAAATGGAATGCCCCAAACCCAAGTAAATGTTCTCCTTGTGCTTTTTCATACAGCAAAAAGCACAGCACAAGAGTTTCTCCTTTGAAGTGCAGAGAGGAGCTCAGGGCATCGTTAGAGCAGCTTGTTCAACACACAGGTTGAGATGATTGTGTATTATTGCTGTAAATCAGATCTTTCAACCAGCTGACTTTTTTTTATAGCTTTTCTTTGAATTTGTGCCACTTTATCTTCCTCTTATCATAGGCCTCAGAACTATTTCCCCACTTGGCCCTAGCAGTCAAGCAAAAGATGCAGGATCTTACTGTCTGTTACATCCAGGAGGAGAACTTGATGAGGGCACCAGGTAACTTGTAGATACTTGCCCTCGTTCTCCAGAACAAAGTCTCTCTTTTTACCACATCATGAGGAACTGAAAAGCATACAGTCATTCCATTGCTGTCAGAATCAAATCTCCATGCTGAAAGAACCTCTCAAGGACTTTTCTTGGCCTAGATATATCTTACATACTTGGGTTGCGCTGTAACAATCATCGCTTTCTGCCTACAGTGTGTGTGTCTGTGTGTCACCTACACACTCTTGCTTAATATGATATTGAAATGAAAGTCTATTGTTCTGACCAGTGGGGTTCCAATTGCACGCATCTTGCATGGTGGAAGAAGGACTATTTTCTGGGGTTTGAAGACAGCCACTAATCCAGTCGTATGCTTTCAAAAGCTATAGAACTTCTTGCAGCCAACCTGAAGGACTATGATTTTTCCCAACAGTTTGACCCAATCTGCAACAACCTCCTAAGTACATCTACCCAAAACCGCATGGCAAAGGAACAGTAAACCCTGGCTCTGTAACATGACTGTTTTCCATACTGCAGCCAGCTTGCAAGACATGATCTTAGCAATTTTAGTGTCTACTCTGCTTCTAAAATGTAGACTGATTCTAGGTAACAAGGAGATAATTCTGGATCTAGTCGATTTACTTGGTATTTTCCTGAGGAATATCTGAACACTTCAACACAAAGGCTCTTGCTGAAAAGTTATTCCTTTGTCCCTTCTCAAACATACTCTGTATGTACTCGCCATCTATTCGCCCTTCGGTGATTGACATCCTTTACTATATCAGCCCAGCAAAATACAGGTAGAACTACAGCATTGGTGGCATATCCCTGCAAGCTTAATCTAACAGAAGTAACATTAAGGGCACCTTCTTCAGAATTTTGCTTAAGGAGTTGAATATGAAAATATCCAGATACCAAATGTTATGAATCCAGCAATAACATATCTCCTATAACATAATGACAATGGTTTGAATATTTTTTTATTTGAATAGATCTGCCTGCATTACCAATATCTACAGTGTTGCTTGGTAACTATTTTCTGATACTAGGAGACTGAAAAACACTTTTTCAAAACTAAATTTCAATTCTTGATATTAAGTCTTTCATTTTAATGGTTTCAGTCTGTCCTCTGTATTGCTGTCCAGCTACAGCAATATTCTTGGTAACATTCTTATGTGGCATGCCCAATTTTTTACTTTCTTTCCTTGATGATATTAGATCAAATGCCAGGTGAGTTTACAAGTAAGTATTTTATACATCTTCCTTGGAAATATGTTGATGAAGAAGAGTCAGTGAAATTGTAAAGTGAGGATGCAGGTGATCTCAGACACCAGCTGCATAATTCAGACTCAGTTTAATGATGTAAGTAGAAAGCAATTCTAAATTATCAGTGGACAGAAATAAAATTACCACATAAAGAAGAAGAGCAAACTATATTAAAGTGCTGTGTGGAACAGAGGTGAATATGTTTAAATATTAGTCACACTTCTGTGTATATATTTTTCTGGTGGTGCAATGCTAGCATGCACTTATTTTCCAGAAGATGCATTGTGTGGTCATGAAGATAAAGGAATATAATAATAATAATAATAGTAATAACAATAACAACAACAACAAATGTAACACTGTTGATAGGATCATAACTCAGTAATGAATAAAATACCACAGTGCTCTACTAAATTGTTAAAATGTGACTCAGACAATAAAAAGGATAATTAAAAAGAAGAAGGAACAAAACCTCACTGTGCTGTAGTTTTTAAAGTGTATCTGCTTATTTCCTCACATGTTGCAAATTTCTGTTACAAAGCCATTTCTTTACAGTTTTATGGAGTTTAACAAGTTTACTCCTTCCTTCTATGCTAACATCAACAGAGCTGCAGAAGGTAGCAGGATGCTTGTAAGTGCCATGGTTTTGTTGATTAGTGGGTACTTCTATGACTAAAGAAACAGATCAGTTGTGTGAGACAGTCCCTAAAATCTCTTTTTCCTCTCTGACAATGCCAGATTGTGCAGGAAGATGCCTAGGAAGCTGTGTTCAAAACAAAATTTCCACCTCCCCAAATGTACGCGCAGTGACTTTCTGAACCATGACTGGTTTTCACAACGAGCATCTACTGTTTGTTCATTTGCTTTCTAAATGTTCTCTTTTGACTGAAGGCATGGAAACTGGTGGTTCAGAACTATAAGGGTAGAAAAATATCAGAAGAAAGCAACATTTATTTAACAACTATCTATAGTAGCAATATTATAGTTGCTAAGTGGGTGTTTACATTGTTCCCATTCCTTAACTTTTACAAAAGAAGGTAGAGCCCAAAAGAATCACTTTAGAACACCCTTTCCCTGGCTTTGAAGGAACAGCAAAATCTGCATGGTAGATGATGGAGAATTTCTGATTCCCATAAAGTCCACAGCCACTGACTGTACCTCCTAAAAACAATCCTTCTCAAATTATGGCCAACCAGACAATTTGGCGGAGTCTTGAAGTTTCAGCAGTGGCAAGGTTGTAAAATGAGGAAATAGACACCACCTGTAGCAAAAGAAGCTGTGTAAAACTTCCTATAGTTTTCCAAGTGAAAATCGTCTTCTCATGTTTTAAAAAAAGAATTGGAAGGTTTGTTTCAGAGCACTGTCCTTAATATGGTCCCCAGGGCCCAACCGCCCCCTAGATGCTGCCTTCCTAGGAAGGCTGTGGAGCCACCAGCACTGGAAGTCTTTAAAAAACAGGTTAGACAGAGCAGTCTGGACTGACAAAGCATGTGTAGATGACAAAGCTTGCTGTAGATCAAGAGAATAGCCTAGATGTCAGTCACCTCAGGAGGTCACTCCCATCGTTAGATTTGTAATATTATTAATAATGTTCAGTAATAATTGCACTAACAGACTTGTTCTTTTGCTGCAAACACTGGAAGTACTGAAGAATGCTGTGCTTAGTTATGTTGGGCTCCAAGAAAAGTGGAGAGATTTTTGCTGTGAGCTACAGAAACTGTCAAGCCCAATAGATGTAATGATCCCCAACAATTCTAAATTTACAGAATATATCACAGCATTTGTTTCTTCATTTTTTAACTACGGATGTACTTATTATTGCCCAAAACCAGACATAATGGGGGATGGGAAGGGGATAATTCTTCACTTCCTCACCTCCTGCCCAACCCATCCAGAAATACAGCATATATGATTCTTCCAATTGCTGTGGTGGTGGTTGATTCAATCACATTAAAAATTACTGAAACAGTAAGGGCAGGATGTGGTTTTCATGGTACTACCATCCTCAAATACTCCAAAATTATGAACTCCATGCCAAGAAGCAATGGTTGAGAATTTGTTGGTTCTCTTTATTTGTTTTTGAGGGCTTTTGAATGTCTAAGAGTCACATCAATAATTTTGTCAAAACTATGATGTTCTCCTGAGATCATATGACTCAGTCTGGTGGAGCTTTTCATATAGCAATTTCAAATTGTCCTGGAGTGGGCAACACTGCTGACAAACTAAAAAAAACCCAGATTCTCTTTTTGCTGAGGGGAAAAAAAGTACATTGTTGGGTGGTTTAGCATTTCATGGGTGTGATACTCTAAGAACTCAAAATTCCTCCCAAGCACTGGAAATTTAACATCTCAAGGCATCAAGCCCATGCAGAACCAGAAATTACTGTTGCTGTTACTTTGGTGATCTTTTACAATTAGATAGCTGCCTCATGTGTTTTGATGCTTTTGATCACTAATATTGTACTGTTTATTTCTCTCCTTTTATTACTGTCAAGACTAAAATAATATGTGGAGGAGAAATGAACTCAGAAAAGACAGCTTCTAGTTTTATTCCCACGCCCACACTGCAAAATACAGCATACCATAAATCTACAAGTGAATCTGGATTCGTGACTTATGTGGGCCATCAATATTTAATATATGCAGCACCTACTCTTTTGCAGGTTTGTCCATTATCTATTCTAATGTCCTGTAAACAGGCTCAAGATAATTTCTGACATCTCTGGAGCAGGAAACTGCAATGTATACAAAACTCAAACTGTCCTGAAGATGAGAAAGGATGGCAGAAATAAGTGCTAGAGCCCTTTGATCCCCTCTTCCTCTCTGCAGCAGTAAATATATTCAGAAAGGCAGCACTGTAGATTTATAAATGTTAGCACTCTGAGTAAAGTCAAACTAATTTAGTCTATAAACTTCTCTGACATTATGAAAACTTTACAAAGAGATCATTGCATGTGAACTATTAAAATACTATAATTTTAACTTAAAAACCCCATTCACCAGACATTTAAGTGCTTTTCTGTATATCTTCTGTGTTTAGAAGTGTTTTAAGAATAAGTGAGAACACCATAAAGATGGCAAAATAAATTATGCCTCTTGAAGCTTAGGAATAACACCAACTTAAAGTAAAATGTTGTGAATCCATTTTTCATAGATCCACATTCAAGCGGAATCCATAGACCCAAGCAGCCAGGAAGAAGTGTAGAAGGAATGTGCTGTGCTGTGAATGAATCAATGGTGATGACGCCACTGGACACACCTGACATGGTTACAGAGGTGTTGAGCATAGGTATCTTGTGGGGCTTGCTTTCCCTCTCAGGTGATAAGCAAATGGATATAATTTGTCCTGGGGGAATACCAATTTATTGGCTTCAATTGAGGTCTCAACTAATTGCAAAGCTGAGAGTAGCTGAATGGGGTGTACAGGCATCTCATTGTAAGCACCGGGCTGGACCATTTGCATGATAGATGGCTTGAAGCTATAAGTCACCATACTTTGCCACACTGCTCCAGTCTGGAAAGCATGCACTCAGCTCCACTGCCTGCAGAGGCAGATCAGCCTTACAGTAGTACCAGCTGCAGTCACATTATCAGACCATTTTCTCTGCTTATGCTCCATGCTGAGAGCTGGAACAGAGGAAAAAACCCAAAAGGAGACAAAGCCTGGAGGCTGGACAAGTACTTTATCACATCTGAGCATATGAAGACGACTGTCAAGGAAGAGGATAAATAATTTGTAGAGGAGTGTTTGTCCTCCTGATGTGAAGCTCCCTTAGCAGCAATTGTAGATATCACTTTCATAGCATCTATAACAGGCAAGGAAAACCTTGATGCCTTAATTTGTTCAGAATGGTGCTCTGCATCTCTTTGACTGCAACAGACCTGTAAGACCTTGTCTCCACTCTCTACAGTGATTTTCCATAGATTTTCAAATCCTGTCTTACCTTTTGTTCTCTTCTGAGCACATGCCTCAGCAGCCATCTGTGACTCCGAGGTAAAGGTCATATATGACACCTACATTTTTCTGGCATTTGCCTGAGGTATCTGACCTGTTCTGAGTACTGGTCAGATGATGGTTCTCACCACTTTCCAGTCCTAAAGGAAGTAAGCCAGTGTAATCATGAACAGCTGTGTATATCTGCTTTATACAGCTTGGCTATGCAAATTTCAGCACCCAAGTAAGACTGCTGAAAGGTAGCTCAGATATTTTTCTTCACAGCACCATCTAGTGCTGCTCATGTAAGCCACAATTTTCTTTGACCTTGCCTTCTCTCACATAACTGCACAATCATATATATGTTTTAAAACAAATACAGAATGAACACGAGTCCTTTCCAATAGAAGTACTTGAATAAATACTGTATTTTTTTCCCCAGGAAAATAATGAAATAAATCACAGCAATAGATCTGCAGTGACTTATTGCACTCTAGAAACAACGCTGATGAAGATGTTACAAGAACCTGAACAAAGCAGAATAAAATAAAGTAAAACAGAAAGTCAGTCGTTTAAAACTACATGTTTTCTCTGGACTAAGAAACTGCTTGCTGTTAGGTGTGTGTTTGCTAAAATTGACTCCATTGGCCTTAATATGCCTTGCCCGCATTTTTTAACCTCAGACAAAGCCTTTTGCTTGACATTGTTAAACCGTGTTTAACTTCACTGAATAATGAATGCTGAAGGTAAAGATTGTCTTTGTCAATAATCCAATAACCACCATCAATTACAGTGTGGGTTCTTAAAGTAAACGTTCCCTGAGATTCCATGATGATTGTTACCACAAGAGCCAAAAACCCCATAACCTCTCCCCAAAGTTTGATTCGTCCTTTGCTGTGGTAAAAGAAAAAAAAAAAGACAAAAAAACACCAAAAAAACCCCAAACCAACCAAACAAAAAAGGAACAGAGTCAAAAAAGGAAAGGGAAACAGAAAGGGAAAAAGGGAATAAGGGAAAAAGAATAAAGGAAACAAAGGGACAAAGGGAGAAAAGCGGGAAAGGGAAAGATGGAAAGAGAAAGGGAAAGGAAAAGGGAAAAGGAGGAAAGGTAAACACAACCAAACAGGAAAAATCTTTCCTTGATTTTATTTTTTTAAATCCTGATTATAAATAAATAATAAAACTTTTCCAATAATTTTGAAAATTGCCAACATATGGAGGAGGAAGCTATGACAGCAGCCAGAGGTTTGCCCAGGGAATTTTCACATGATCATCTTGTACTGTTCCAATAAATTTTTACACAATCTTCTGGAGATCACAGTGGGAACCAACTGCCATCTAGACAGAGAGTTGTAGTGAATACCAGAACATTATATATGGATAGGATTTAGATGTAGAAGTATTCCCTTTCCACAAAATAGTATCTAGTCTTGTCTCATTTTCATTGATTGTAAGTCTGTAATTTGACCCTGGCAGCTTGTAAATTTTCAGGACACTATTCTTAAAAGCAATTCTGGCAGATTATGCTTTCAAATCATTGGTTTCATGGTTGGACTTTATAGGGAAAGGCACACATTTTAAATAGCTTTTGTGTAAAAAATCCCACAGGGTATGCCAAAGGCAAACTAATGACCACTGGTGAAGCCACAAATGGAATTGGGTAATATATTGATACAAGCAGTAAACAGTATTCGATTTTAACAGCAACTAGTATAGAATAACATGTCTAATTTAATTTATGAACCTAATTTAAATGTCGGACAGACTTGACACAGAAAAACTAGTTACTATGTTTTTTCAGTATTTTTATTTGCTGCCCATCAGAAAATGAGAAGGACACTATAGTGCTTGATGTAATTTGTTCATCTGCTTATGCGGTTGACATTTCTTGCCTACTTGTGGCATTTTTGCAAGTAATTCCAGCTGTTCTTAATCCTGATTCAAATAAACGATTTTTTTTGTTATGATTTATTATCATTGATCAGTCTGTGAATAACACATTTTTGCTTTTGGCACATTGTACAGCCACAGCTAAGGTTACCAAGCTTTTGCTATCTCCCTCTGTAGGGAAGTAGTAACTGTGGCTTCAGAAGTACAGAAGCTCTTTGTGAGCACCTCTACCCACTCAAGTAAATCTCACTGAAGCCACTGAGATAATTCATCTGCATAAGACTGTGCTGCCTGGGACCGTGACACTTGTGCATAGCTCAGCTGGAAAGCTTCTTACTCTTCTTGTCTTTATGGCATCCATTTCTAGAGACTTCCAAATTGTCCACATTATTAACCATAAAAGCTGAGGGTCTGAACCTGCCTGAGATGTAGTTTTACTATAACCTCGAGAGTCAGCAAATATCTTTTATACTGAACAAACAAAAAACTTCTCATCTTTGTTTTTTTGAGTATTCGAATGCTGACCTTATGAAGTATATTGAAAGGAAAGAAGGAAGCTTGCTGCTAAGTTCTTTGCACAAAATGAAATAAGCATTATTAACTTCTAGCTCTGTTTTCAGGTCTTATAGGCCTGTCTTGTTACACTTTTACCTTCACTAAATAAAAATGGTCATTATATTGTTGTAAAACATAGCTAAAAGGGAACAATTTCACTCTGGCAACCACTGAAAGACAAAATGTACCATAAAAACTTATATATACACTCTAGAACATGTCATTTACCAGCTAATAAGAAAAATATTTCTCACCTTCATAAGGAGAATTATATTTATGTCTTTTAATATTCCCTTAAATAGCATGGATTTGACTTGACTTTTGGTATCAAACTTTTGTAAGAAATATCTATTCTGAGGGCAGACTTCCCCTCAGTCACTGAGGGTGAAATGGAGGAGAGGTTTGACCTTCTGTGACCCACAAGAAGTGGATTAGTCAGGTTTTCTACTTTTCAAAAAGTGACCTCTACCTCCAGATGATTTGTTGGAATCACAAGTGTGGGTCAAGATGCTGCTAATAAAGCAAGCAGCACCAGAGCACAATCTCCGTTGCATTAATAGTGTGAAACATTTTTCTTAATGGGGTTGTTTTTGTGTGTGTGACTGGATATCTGCAAAGTGAAGCACAGCAGTGCATTGCAAAGCAATGCCACAATGTTTCTGAAGTTTAGCAAAGTTGCTTTTAAGGAGAAATTTTCAGCAAAAGGTATATTTGCTGAAATCAGAAATGGATGACTAACATCTTGATGACTGGCTTTAAAGATAGCAGGATCTGGCACAGCAACAGGAATTCTCTTGCAAGTGTTAACTTGCAGAATCAGAGCTTCCTGGAAAACAACAACAACAACAATAACAAAAAGTAGATTGGGGAAATTATTTTATAGCTTATCTGTTTTTGCTTTCCAAACTGTACTTAATAAGAAAAGAAAGATGTTTGTTATTCTCATTCTGAAAATGAGAACTTCTGAAGTTGACAGTCTTTTCCCTTCACAAACTTGCACTCTGTGAATGAGTATCCAACTAATGTTTCAAGTACATTGTCTGAGACAACACTCTAAACCACAGGTACTGCAGGCTTCGTAGCAGTAAAAAAAAATCTATTTTTTATTTTTACTCTGAATCATCAATAGCTAAATAGCTGAAAGTAGAAATTCTTTATGTATGTACAGAGAAAAAATAGATTTTGAGTGGAAACTTTTTGGCAAGTATGACTCTAACAGTATTTGAAGTAGAGGAGGTATTGATCCCTAAAATAAATAAATAAATGCAAATGCCCAAACCTTTTAAACTTCAAGTATCTGCAAAGTTAACAACCTCAATCAGAAAACTGATAAAAAAGTCCTCTTTCTATAGAATTGTCATGAAATAGGATTTCTCTCACCTTTCCATTCTGAAGAAAACAGCATGTCTGTATTTGCATGTGGCAAGAGTGCACAACCTCAGGAGTGAGAAACCTTGTGTTCCAAACCAGTCCAACTTGATAAATAAATGTGTTAAAAAATTACAGTCAGTGTCCAGAATGGCTAATAAAATATTATTAAAATAACAAAATAGCAAAAAATTCCAAACTTCCAGCAGCAAACCTCATACAGGTTTGGAGCTCCATCTTTTTCCTTGGGCTGCTCCTGGGAACAGAATGCTGCTAATTTGATAGCATACACTTGATTGAAGTCCATAGAACAAGGGCTAATGGCTTTAAACTGGAAGGAGGTAGATTTAGATTAGATGTTAGGAAGAAATTCTTCACTATGAGTGTGGTGAGACACTTGCACAGGTTGCCCAGGGAAGCTGTGGATGCCCCCTCTCTGGAAGTGTTCAAGGCCAGGTTGGACAGAGCTTTGAGCAACCTGGTCTGGTGGGAGGTGTCTCTGTCTATGGCAGGGGGTTGGAACTAGATGATCTTTAGGTCCCTTCAAACCCAAACCATTCTATGATTTTATGATAATATCTGGTCTAAACAACACAATTCCAGCTCTCCAGGTTTCAAACAGCTTCAGTCTATAAGCCACATGAACTAAGGCAGTGTACCCTGCCTTTCAGCCACATTTTTTATTTTACATCAAGTTCCACACTGTGGGCTTGTGAGGATCAAAAAAAGCTGTTGTGTCCAGCTGTGCTGGCTCATGGCAGCAGCATTTTTATTAGCATTTTTTATTAATGTAAGCTCCTACCATTCACGTGGAGGCCATCTCACTGTGTGCAATAGCTCTGCTTGTAGGTGAGCAGTGACTTGAAACCCAGGAGCAGACAGTCCTGTAGGTCATAGCTGGCCCCAGATCTGAAAGACAGCACTAGCAGTGCCATAGCACTGAATGTTCAGACCTGGCTTTCTAAGGGGGAAGACAGCTCCTGCTGCAATCTTGGGTCTCAGCTACTTTTCAGTGGTGTCAGGCAAAGCTCCTCTAGCTCATGAGTCACGTATGCTGTCTGCCCAACTCTCCCCAGGCTGGATCATAAGTTTGGGTCCTGCTTGTTTGCTTTCTCATTTGCGAACAGCAGAAGGCCTACATATTTTTCAAGTTTGTCTCTATAATGGTCACAAATTTCCTCTTTAAAAAAAAATTAAAAAGGCTGAGAAAACGTTATCTTTATAGGCATGCTGAATACAAACACAAGGCATCACAAAGAAGATAAACTCTTAAGAGTTGGCTGCACTGGAATATGATTTTGGTCCATATTTTGAATAAAATAGAGTATATCATTAATTTATCTCCCAAGAGGAAAGCAGCTCACTTTGGGGTCATAAATTCTCTTTATAGCTTGACACTGAAAATGTTTATGGAAAGAATACTTTAACTTATAATTAAGTTGCAATGAATTGTTTGCTTGTTGGTTTGGTTTTTTTAAAATTTTGTGCCTGTGTGACAAAACTAAATTTGGAACTGATTAAATTAGTCTATCTGTAGCACATAACTTTTATAGAGATCAGGCTATCCAGTTCATTTATTAGCAAACCTGAACATAATATACAATGAAAGAGAAAGCAGTCTTGTATCTCAAAAATGTCATTTCTTCTAAAACAGCAGTTTAGCCCCAGCCTACACACAAGTGCCAGATGTCACAGAAAGACAAGCAGTTGTTATGAAGATGTATAGCTGCATGCAAATTCAGTGCAGATTTTATGGAAAGACAAGAATAAATCAAATAAAATCCCTTTTAAAGATAAACCATCGCAGAATTCTGGCTGGGGAGAGGGATAGGGGAGGAGTGGGGGAGAGTTTTAAAATCTGAACAACCTCTAAATCTTTCCTTGCAGTCTGCAGTCCACTCCTCCACCTCTTATGGGTATCTGTTATTGATTTCCCACTCTTAGTAGACCATTATGGATGAGGCACTGCTGCACTCTGACATCCTCATTGGTAGGAATGTGCAGTGGCTTGTGAACAGTTATTTCAAATTTTGCTACCAGATGGCTGCAGCTTTGCAAACCACCTGCCACAAGACTGAGCCATTCTGGCTCTGCTTTGGGCAGGAGCAGAAACTGCTGCAGCTCCAACTTCCCCTTCAGACTGCACCAAGAGAGCATGAGATTGTAGATAAAGATGGGAGGGTGGAGGGCATGGAGCAGCATCTCCAGTATGGGCATATCTTGGAATATCTGCAGTCTCTGCAACAAAAATCTCTTGAGTACAAAAAAATCAGTATAAAATCACTGACCTCACTGCACTCAATTATCTACATTTGTTGTATTCTTAACTGATCATGTCTGTCAAACCTATATTTCATATATCTTATCTGTAGAATAGATACAATAGGTGAAAGGTTTTATCTCAACATTCTGACTACATATAATTTATATTTCTCTATAATAATCCAGGAATAATCAAAACATATTACTCTATAACACTTCCTCCTTAAATCCTGTGCTAGCGAATTTTGGATTTAGCTTATCAATGGAATAGGAGTGTTCTGTCATATTGAGAGACTTCTTTAAATTGTATATGATAAATGTGTAAAAAACTGAATTTACATTTACAAACTTGGTTAAAATAACATTAATAAGTGGGAGTTTAAAAGGTGCTACAGAGCCCTGTGAGGGTTCTGTGGCCAAGATAAAAAATCTGGAGTTCACAATTACACACCTAATGATCAGTGATGTTAAGCAAGTGGTAAGGCACCTGATGAAACATACCCTTAGGATATAAAAGCTTTCTTTTGACAGTTTTTTTTCCTTCAGCTTCAAAAATTGAAGTCTTTGTATATCAATTTCTGAAATGTGGTCTTCCCAGAAATACATTTTCCCAAAAAGAGAATTAAACGAAGCAAGCATTTCAGATATTCTTCTTCAACAATCTCTTCTAAAAAAAATTACCATTTTCCTGTCATCAACTCACTGTAAAGAAACCTGGAATTTCAACTCCAGACTTATTGTACCCTGTAAGCCTCAAGGATAAATTCATATTGAATTGTAAAATATGAAATGGAAATGAAAAAGGAAAAATATCCATCCAAAACACACCAGAAGCACCTCTTCAGCATATAAGTGCTAATATGTGACAGGTTGTGATTCATGATGAGTGGGCTGGTAAAGGGTATATGAATGTAGATTAAAATGTCGATTATATGAAAGTACAATAGGTGATCCAAAATGTGCAGCAAGTAGTAGTTGGTTTTTTTTTTTAGCATGAGAATTAGAGGGATCTAAAAATGAAAAATCTGACACATATCAATTTGCTAAAGTTTCATTTTTCTTGAAGAGTTCGATTCAATCTACCTGGTTTGTTATCGACATATTGTTACAATGTTTAACATTTTAATTAAATCGTCACTTGACCAGCATTACAACTCCAACTTATTTCAAAGGGTTCTTGCCTTTGAGATGTTGGTATTCAGTATCATATCCACTAGATGTCACTCAATAGTCATAATAATTTCCAGCATTGACATAAACTCACATACAAAAAAAAACCCAAACAAAAACCTCCACACAAAACTAAACAACCCCCCCCCAAAAAAAAAAAAAACACAAAAAAAAAACATGAAAAGGGCAACAAATTCCATTTTTTCCCCTTCAGACTAAGAATTATGTTCTTTCAAAAATTCAGTCACTGTTTGAAGTTAAGGTGTGATGTCTGAAAGATTGTCATAATCACTTCAAAGATTATAACTTTAAGCTTGTATACTGATCCCACTTAGAAGTCCTGATGACATCTAGAAATTGTATATTTCTTTATTATGTCTTGTTCCTTAAAAGTAAAAAAATATAAAAAAGGATTTGGAGGGTGATGAACTTGATGCTAATGGGTAATTGTACCTCTGGACCATGAACACATCATTCAATATTTTGATCTGCACGATGCCTAATGACATTGATCTTCAGTGTAGTTGTTTTCTAGCTTATGTGTTCATGCCCTCTGTTTTTTTGCCATTAAGAGGTGTTTGAATTCACATCCCCCCAAAAATATCCATTTACCAGAATGGATGGAGTCTCAGTTGCACTGCTTGCAGTGGTATGTTTCTACCTGGGCATTCTTTAGCACCCACTTCCAAGCATTCGTTCTTGTATGCTTTTCAGGTACTGTAATCACATCACAATGTAATTGGCTTTTCTTGGGAAACTAAACAAAGAATTTTTTCTCTAGCCTTCAGACTATTTTGTTGGTTTTTCCTACATTCCCTCTGGCTTCCGAATGGCCTTTTCGAAACATGGGTACTAAAACTGTTCCCAGTACTGTAACGCTGTAAACATTGTCTATAGGGAGAAAACAGCTTGACACACCCACTTGTTACTGTTTTGTATAATTTTCCTTCAGAAAGAGGCTTATAACATTTTTATAATCTATTTGGTTCTTAAATTGTTTCAAGGATACCTTGCTCTCCCACCTTCTACTAGATTTGTATTTTCCCTGATGTGATGAGCATCCCTCATGAATTTGTATGTTCAGTATATATTGACAGCTCACTTATTCCCCCAAATCCCAAAGGAATCCTTTATCTCCAAGGAAGCTGTAAACCTTTATCATCTCTCACTCTAATCACCAGCAACAGTGACATTTTCAAATATGCACTGCAAAGACATGCAACAAATTCTATTTAGCCCCATATCCAACCCTAGTTTTCAGAACAAGGAATGCTAAAAATATTTATTTACTCTTCTGTTCAAGTTACTCCTTACATGCAGATTAAATTCACTATATAATTTGCATAGAGAGCCTTTGTGAAAGGATGAACTCACTGTCACTCCAGAATGGGCTGAAAAGTCTATAACAAAACCTTGCAGCTTCTGAAGAAAGCCTTCACCTCCACTGGGTAAGACAGTCATAGGCTAATAGCCATTTCCTGGAACCTGCACCTCAAGGGCAGATGCTGTTGTTGTAGCTGGAGATACAAGTCACACCTTAAGGCCACATCTAGGTGGGCTCCACTAGAACTCTTCAAGCCAGAACTCTTCAAACATACAATGAATGATCCTTTTGGGCCAGTTCATTTCATCTTTTAGGAAAAGACACTGGCTTACTCAGAAACATCATACCTGAGTTGATCTAGGTTCATGGTAAAACTTTCAGTGGTTATAAAGCCCACAATCTCCCTTTACTTTCTTTACCACAGGCTTAGAAGAAAACATTTTAATCTTAATAGATTTCTCTTTTCCAATGGATTTAGAAGCCTTGATGGGTCTAGACCCATACCATGAGATGAAGTCTAAAAATTATTAAATGCTCTGCATGATTTAAATGGGCCTCAAAAGTACCTGTCTAAAGGCCCAATACAGACATATTCTTTATTTTTACTTTAATTATAAGGATGCTCCTTCTGAGTAGAGGTGGGCCATGTTTGTGTAGCAAATATACAAGATTATTTTTTACCGTTTGTCTAGTGCTGTGTTGGAGAAACATTTATATGAGACTGGCATCTAACATTTGCTTTGCTATGTTCAGCTATAGAAATGGGCCAAGAAAGTCAAAGGTGTTTCTGGAGGACACTATATTCTTGCATCAATCTGGGCTTCCAAGAGAAAAGTCTTTAGCCTCCTTAATCACATGGAAAACAATCATAGAAAAATAATTTTCATAACTGATTATTACAAGGGCAGGACAAAAAAGAAGGGAAAGCACATGAAAGTTACAGAATTAAATAAAATTTTCAGGTTTTTTTAATCAGCCTTTGTTAATTCCTTTCTCTTTTACCATCAGAGTTTTAGCACACAAAGCATGCTGTTTGACAAATCCATCAGAGGGTGCTAACAAGGGAAATAACAGGCCTTTTGATGGCAAAGAAAAACAGATGCTGAAGTGAGCTAGAATTATTGATGCTACTCTGTTTCTTTTGTAACTCGATCCTCTTTCCTCAAAGACAAAGCAAGCTTGCAAAGGGCAGAAAAATAAAAGAACTATGGGGATTAAAATAATGCAGCTTCTGTTTCTGAGGCTGTCTCTCACTTGCTATCAGAGAGTGGCAAGTCCGCAAAACAAGGTCTTACCTGTCGTGCTTAGATCTGACAAACCTCTGTGAGTCAGGCTATTTAAAACTTTGCTTGAGTAGGCTTTGTGATCCTAGCTACCAAAGCCCAACTCTTGAAGAAAAGCAAAAAGAGAGGAAAAGGAGCAAAGAAATACACAATACACTGGGAAACAGGAAAACAAACAAACAAACAAAAACAAACCACAAGAAGAAAGTGAGAGTAGGACTTCAGGTCTCATAGTCTGGCAATAACTAGGATTTTGTTGAAGTAAATAGAGACCGTGATGACACATGGGTTCCTTTCAGTTACCCAGTGCAATAGGGACATGTGAACATAAGAAAGAACTTTTTCACTGTAAGGGTAACAGAGCACTGGAACAGGCTGCCCACAGAGGTTGTGGAGTCTCCTTCTCTGGGGACATCCAAAACTTGCCTGGACGCATTCCTGTGCGACCTAGTCTAGGTGATCCTGCTCTGGCAGGGGGCTTGGACTGGATGATCTTTCGAGGTCCCTGCCAACTCCTATCATTCAGCGATTCTGTGACATGGTTCAAGAGAAGGATGTTGTCCCCACTGGTGCTGCATTTCTGATGTAAGAGCTCACTGTCCTCTGGCACTCTCCAGAAGCACTGCTGCTTTCTGGACATGAAGAAGGGATGATGGACAGAATAGCTTAAGCTTTCAATACTCTGGTTGCTAATTAAATGAATGCCCAGCAGACCAGTATTACTCCATTAATTTTTGTCCACATGGCAGTTATTTACTGACCTTGATATCACCAAATTTGGTCAGCCCATTTTGGCTGGACTAATTCACACTCACATTTATTGACTTTCAGCCCATAGGCAGAACTGAAGCATTTTTTGCTTTAGAAAGCTTAGAGCAGTAGTTCCCAAGGAAATACCTCCTGAGGCCACATGATATGACTACTGAAACTGCACATCATTTTAATCCAAGCCTCAGGACTGCACTTGCTATCAGGCAAAGTTACTTACTCCTGTGGAATTTGGAAGGAAACAGACAGGAGCTACATTGCTCCACAGCTTTGTTTTTAAATGAGGCATATTTTAAGTTACCTGGAGACTCCAAGCAAAACAGAGGTTGTACAAACAAATACAGAAATGTTTTTTCCTCCCCAGAGTTGAAGTGGTACAGAAGTAGGCACAGAGCAAAGAAGCAAAAGAAGAAAGAATCCAAGTTGTTCAAGGTCAATGAGGCATTTGATAGATTTCTGACTTCTGCTTCAATGCTTTAGTCATCCTATACTGATAGTAAATTAGTATTGAAGACAATCTTACTGCTCTTTGAAATAATGGAGATTTGCTTTTCTAGTAGTTAATTCAATGCAGAATATTTTCTGAACAGCAGTAGATGTATCATCTGGCTTATCTGGCTGATCTATTTGATCAGATACATCTGTTGTCCTAAGAAATGTATAGTACACATCTTAACATGGCAAGGGAAAATACTGCACTTATAAGAAAAGTTGGCATATAGCAAGGAAAGAGTAGAAACAATGACTTCACTATAATTCTTTTGTCACTACTGTACAAGATTGGTAAGAACAGTCGATGATCTGAGAGCCAGCATGTAAAAATAACAATCAAAGGAGTCCAAGTCTAAGATTAAGGAAATAACTGAGTGAAAATTCTTTCCAGTGAAGCAGCTGTTAATTGTGCTCATCAGTCCAGTGAATGTAGAGAAAAATGAATTGAAGTCCTGAAGACAGCTCTTTGGAGAATTTTCTTCTTTCACTCTCATTCACTGTGCTAGTCTTGGGTGCCTGCATTGAAATGACATGCTTGTTGTAGTCTCTAAGGCCTTAATACTACTAGTACTTTTTGGACCTGCATAAGCTTTTCAACACTTCTTCTCCACAGGATTTGTGATAAAGGAAAAACATCCAGCACGAAGACATAAGTCCTCTGTCACTTGAATGTAATGCCTCATGCCTTCCCTGAGAGCACAGAGAGCGCTCCAGAGGCTGAGTATAACAGAACTCAGTGTGTCCCTGGGCTTGTGCTGAAGGAAATAACTCAGCCTCCTACTCTCACCTGTCTTTATTCAAAGTGGAGACAGTACAGAAGAGATATACAGCTAGTTTAAGAAATGTTCAAAATGAGTTATGTTTTGGGGTAAACCCCATTCCCCAGATGCTATTATGCTTTTCTTCAAAAAAATATTTCCCCTCAGCAATATTCCTCTATTGCTGTTTCTGGTGTGTTGCTCCTTTGCAAAGATTTTCTTTCTTCCTTTCTTCTTTCCTTCCCTCCTTTCTTCCATCCCCTATTCTTTTTTATTTCTCTTTAATCTTCCTGGAATGAGGACTTTATAATCTTTTTCTAATCATATCAAGATTGTCCTTCTTTCCCATAGAAACAGCACAGATGTGAAGAAATCCAAATTGAGAATAAGAGAATCTGAAACCAAGTTATGTCTTCAGTGATTTCTAAAAGGCTTCCCTCAAGACAAGATTCAGTTATGATCACTGGGGGACCCTGAAAGCTCACACGTGAATACAACCAGATTGCTCCCTGTGCAGCATATGCCGCACCATGCAGCCCAACCCTCCTGACCAGGTAACACCACTAGGCACGCTCAAGCAAGCTATTCACAGGTAGTGGATAAGCAGTCCAAGAGCAAAGAGGGAAGCACTGCACGAAATACCCCCAGATACTTGAAATACTTGTTCAGGACACTTCTTCCCCCCTCCCTGCATCTCCAGAGCAGTGCAGTACAGCCACTCTGTGTGACATAAGTATTTGACAATGGAAAGTATCTCAGACCAGAGAAAGAACTTAAACTGTGCTTAGCTAGGTAGCTATTGCTAATCTTAAAGGCTATACAAGCAAAGCACCACATTTCCATTTGTTTTCACTGAAGTCAGAGAGAGAAAAAAAATAAAAATCATGAGACTCTTAAACATACAATTCATTTTAAAAGCTTTACAGAAGAGAAAGGGAGTCAGACCCTAAATAAACTCAAAGCCCTACATCAGTTACATGAAAGGGACTAGAGTGTTCTGAAAACCTGAACTATCTTCTTAAGAACTGCAAAATTGATTATAAAGGACATCCTGTCAAAAAAGACAAATGTATTAAAGGTAAGCCTTTCTTTTGAAAGGGGACAGGTTGGTGCCTACAAAGACAAAAGAGCTTATAAGGAACACTCTGAAACTCTTACACTGCTGAGCTTTGTACAAGGGCAACAGAGATTCACACAACTGGGGGCACTTGATGTCAACTGAAGTATTCAAATGACAATTTTGAAATTTAGATTTGCAGATGATTTCATTAGTTGCTTACTGAGCAAGGCATACAGTAGATTTTAAAAGGTTGTCTGTACTAGAACTTCAAAAGAAAAATCTCTTAATGCTTCTTTTGTATAGGTAAATGTGTATCTTTTCCATACTCTTCATCTCTGCAGAAATAAGTGGTAAGTGTAATTAAGTAGTAGTTAGGAATCTGCTGAGTGTTGCATGTCCTTAATGTGCTTTAAGGAAATTCTAGCATTAGAGATGCATGGTGTTCCTATTACTTGATAATTGCATTTTAAAGTTTAGCATTTCAATTATGCTAATATGCATGGGGTCATATTTTAAATTTAGTACCTTATTTTATGTACCAAGTGCTGTAAGTCCTTGCCCCTAGATTAGAAAAAAGATTAATGGAAATCTGGACTGTAATATCCCATCATTTTATCCTCATATCCTAATTAAATGCTGACATTGTTTAAATGAGTTAAATCGAGTATGTTGTTTTTGTGTGTGTTTTGCCAATTCAAAACAAATTTAAATTAAGAGCCTTTATGAGACTTTCACACTCCTTCTGGCAGGTTGCATTATTGTATTATAATAGATGTAATTTAGAAGATTATATCACTCCCTAATTCATTCTCTGGGTTGTTTAGGAGACAAGTTTAGGCTCATCAATGAGGGTTGAATATTTTGATGCTTGTCTTAGCTATGTAAGTAATCAAGTAACTCTTAATGATTCACTTCTGAAATTTGAACAAGGACCACTGCAGGATGCTGTGGTGGGGCCTGTATTTTTCAAAGGGACTGGTGATCCAAATATCAATTCAATTTTTGAAACACCTGCCTTAAGACACATGTAAACAAGCCCCATATTCAGAATAGAGGTGCTTCACATTTTCTAGAAAATCACAGCACACTTAGGTTTCTCAAGTCTAGCAGCAAAAATAATGATCTGTTTTGAAAGCTTAGGCTAAAAAGCAATTAAAACAGAAATTCTCAGAACTGATTATCCTTCTTAAAATGGCTGGCTTACTTGCAAGCATTGGCTCTAGGCTGTCTTCTACTGTCTACACTTAAAGTCTGTCTATAATTTATGGCTGAAAAAATAAATAGGGACGATCAGTTGTGTCCTGTCTATTTTAATTTTGTAATTGCATCAAAACAGATGAACTAATGTGCATTAAACATGATTTGGCTACAAGACTATGGCACCACTCCAGTGACTCAGGAACCTTCAAAGGAGTGAGGAATTGTAAAGGAAGAGGAACTTACTCTCCAATATTAATTGGAAAAGTAGAATACTATATATCTGAAGTAGTTTTAATAACACACAAATACTACATATCTGAAGTAGTCTTAATAACACACACACAAAAAAACCCAAACCAAACCAAAAGAACCAATCAAAAGAACCAAAACAAAACCCAAAACAAACCACCAAACTAATTAGACCATCTGGTCATGAAGGACTTGATAGAAATTAAATGAAAGTAAAAGGGAAAAGTGACTAGAAAAGGAGGATAGTGAAAATTGAAGAACATTCTGAGTAGCAAAAATAGCACCCATCAAAAAGTCAAATGAAATTGAATTTGATACAAAGTAGAAGAAAACAAACAAACAAACAACAACCCAACCCAAAACAAAACAAAAAACAACAGTAAAGCTATCCTAAACTGAAGTAGATTTTGAAGTTTCAGGTACATTTTTATGAACTGCTCAGCTCTCAAGACCATTTAGCATCTGAAAGACTGTACAACGTATGAGATTCTATCAGGATGATTAAAAGATCATATTGTTACTTAAAACAGTTTGAATTTGTTTAACTTTAACTTTTGTTTCACCAATCTCTTGCCTTTGTTTCACCGATAAGGTTACCTAGCATTAGGTACACAGTGAAAAGAGGTAACGCTAAGAGGGTGTGCTACCAGCAGGTGGACTTCAGATGAGCATGCAGTCCAGCACAGCTATAGCTTCCAGTCCCACACATATTTTTGAAACTGTGAAACGTAACTGTCAATGTACAAAGTGTTGTTTTGGGTACTAATGTCTTTGATTTTGCAGGGAGAGGGAGACAGCAAAGGACAGAAAAGTAGAAGACAGCAGAGGGATACTTGATAGTTATGAGTGAATCAAAGCAAACTCTCTAAGGAGAGATACTGGCATATATACAAATAGGCTAGAAGCACCTGCTTCATGAATAAGCTTGAAAGGTATCACACCTGATAACCCACTGTGCTTCCTCTCTGGTAATCAAAAGTTAATCACTGTGTTCCCAGTGTGATTAGGATTATTTTTAAATTCTATTTGCAATTGCTTGTCTACAATAGGAATATTTAAGCAAATTAAGGTAAATCAACTGCTGGCATCAAGTAAATGTCTACATTCCACTATCATCTCCTAATTTCTGATCCTTTCTACTGACCTGACCCATGTTACTGCAATTAGAGGAAATGAGAAAAAACCTGAAAATTTCAAGATGTCCAGTACTAGGACACTTCTAATTCCCACATGCACAGGATCTCAGCCATGCCTTACACAGAAATTTGCTTTATGTCCAGAAAAAGAGCTGAAAAGAGGAACCCTGCCCCAAATGTAAAGTAGAAGAACAATTTCGGAATCAGTTTCTTATTTCTTAAAAATATCTGACTCAAAGTATTTGCACTGTTACATGTTTACCTTTGTGTTTAGGGCATATTTCTTGTTCTCCACACTGATAAAAATCTCCAGTGCCTCTAAGCATGACTCTCTAAGTAGCTTCCTCCTGCCATCTCAGCGTTTAATAGTGGTGGGGAGAATGCAGAACCAGCAATGACTGTGCATCTTAATCACAGGATTTCTTACCAAGAATCTTGAGGAGAACTAAGAACAGCAACATTTAGGAGCATAAAGTCATATTGCTTTTCCTTGCCACAACAAAGAAAATGCAACCAAAGTTACGATGCTTTTAAAGAGACAGAGCTGAGCTTTGCCTTCCACCTGACAACCTAATAAGCCAAGGAATGGTCTTCTTAGCACAGGACAGAGCCATTCACCTCCTGCCTGCTCTGAATAAGGAGACACTGGCATCTGAGTTCCTGGAAGAGCTGACACCTCTACTCCCATTACAGCAAATTGGCCTGGACATTAAAGAAAGATGTGCACTATCTGGATTCAAAAGCAATTAATCCTAGTGACCAACTTTACCTGTTAGCCTTTTCCCACTAGGCAAGAGCCAGTTCAAACCCAGACCATCCCATGCGCTTGTGAAAAAGATTGTGTATACTCATATAATTAATGCATGCTAGGCAGGGACAAAGTTCAACAAATTCAGATGCCCAAAGCACACTTAATTCTACCATTTCCTAGTTAATGAATATTTGGCAAACATCTTTAAACAGTATGTGATGGTAAACATTACAAATGGTATGTTAGAAATACCTGTGTCCTAAACTTCTGAGAGAATGTGGTCTGGGCTCCACTGATGGATACCACTTGTTCAGAGGGTCTAAACTCCCAGTCACTTTGGGGGTCATTTTATCTCTGCGGATACAAGAGCATGCTCCCACATATTAACAATGGCAAGAGTTGCATCACTTGTCGAATGGCCCTACTGAGGCAAGAAAAAACTTCCTATGCTTTCTTTCCTTTACACAGCCACTCCAGGGCCAGCAGTACTGTGGCCTTCATGAGTCAAGTTGAAATTGTATTCTATTTCAGATGCCATAAGCAGTGAAACTGTCTCATTTTTTATGTCTGCACAACAACATTCATGCATCTTGCCTAAAGCAGCTATTAAATTAAAAGTTCCTACTGGTTCTAATTGGTCTTCTTGAGTCAAAGAGTTTTATCCATTCCACTTTAGGTAAAGCTCCATAGAGAGTCTATTTATAAATGTTGCCAACATGTGGTTAATGCCTTTGACCTTTGATGGTAAGCAATTCTAACGGTTGTGTAACACAGCAGCAACATTTTTTGTTATCATTCTGGATGTTCTTGTTTGGGAACAGTTTGATGGCCTCTATTTCCCTCTTGCTCTCTTTCTCTCTCTATTTTTAAGAGTCTGTCAAATAAAAGGAATTATTTGCTCAGAGTGCAGACCAACTGAGTTTTCTAGCAGCTCATGAGCAATAATCCACAGAACTGTGCACTTGTCAGCTTCTGAGAAAGATATTGACATCCACACCATCAAAACGCACAGTCCTTGTGCCAAGCTTTTTAACGGATCAGAGCCAAGAAGAACATGAGGGGAGGAGGTACTTGCACTTGTGTTCAGAGGATAAAGTGTTTGCAATTGCACCTTCCTCATATGAGCAATGCAATTACCTCCTGGATTCTGAGTTACGGCAGCTAAGGGGAAATTAAAAAGGGCCAAATTAAAATTAAACAACTGCTTAAATTATAACAGAGGACTGTACCTAATGTAAATAAATGATAACTCAGTACTTCAAAAAAGTTAGGAGATTCTTCCTTTGTGTTTTCATCAACACTTGTATTTACTCTAATTCACTGCTTTAGAGATGTCCTACAAGTCTACCCTAGCTATGTTTATTTAATATGTGATAGATAGGCAGATGCCTACATAATATCAGAGTGATAAGAAGTAATAGTGACAGGTCCTAATCTTGGCTGTTTGGAGATGATTACTTAAATGACAGCTATTGCTATTATGGGAGGCATTCATCTTCAAGCACTTACCTTCATATCTCATCTGTATGCTCCCACCCAGACAATTCCTAGGTAGCTATATATGGGGAAGCTACTTGAGGCATAGAGCAAGCATCTCCAGATGAATTGAGATATTATAGCACCTATGTTTGGGTATACCTGAGTTCCTTGTTCCCCAGGTTTTTCCAGTAAACAGTAAGCTAAAGGAAACTAATCAGTGTTGACCCCATGCACTTCCAAATCCAGACATTGAATGTGAAGCAAAGGAGAACAGGGCTGGTAAACAGCAAGTACTGCAGATGAGGGTGAGGAAGTGAGATGGGGCATGATGCTGGAGCCTTAATATGTGTCTGCGTAGAAGAGGCCTTGGACCGTGGAGGTGAAGAGTTTGGCCTGATAAAGACGTAGTTTAAATCCCATTCATGTAGGTAAGCACAAGGGGGATGTGCTGCAGTAGAACAGATGAGGAGATAGAGGGATTCTTCCTACTACCTTTATAGACAGTGCAGCACAGAGCAATTGCCTTTAGTGCCCTCTGCAGTAACAAGAAAACTGAGTTCCTGGCCTCCTGCTTTCCTGTATTGCTGGTTTAAGATTTTCCAGGTATAGCTGTGCAGAAACTAGATTTAAACCTTGTGTTTGCAATGCAGGAGAGGGAATCTGTGATGGAAGAAATAGTGGCAGTGTTCCTTCATCCTTTTTTGAGCTGTTGTAGTGAAGCAGGATATGTTCTCCTAATTATTGAGTTCTCAGCAAAGAAACAGGATTTCCAGCATGCATTCATGTCTGGAAAAAGGCCAGAACCAGTAGTACCATACCAACCAGCTCAACACAATAACTCTCACTGGTGAATCTGGGCCAATGTGAGAGGTCTGAGGCCAGAACCAAAACTAAGAGTGGAACTCGGACCTCTCTTTTGCGTATTTTGACTATCTATATTACTTTCTTAGATACACAAGTCACAGACCAAGGTAAGTGCAACAGACATACACTACCTCCCTTTCACTGGCAAAAAAAAATAAAAATTAAGAAGTCAGACTATAGTTTTATCATTCTTGTTCTTTATTGCTACAACAACAACAGTCTTTAATTCAGTGTTAATTTGAATCGATAAGATACTGCCTATGTCAGCAAAGGAGTACAGATTGTGTTAGTTATTCCTGACACACTGCTTGCAATATATAGCCTCCACGGACACTTCTAGTCAATGCCTTTTAACCCTTTTCCGTTCTGAATTAGGGTCTAGGAGTTCCATTACATGTTCATACAGGTTGCATACAGTAGACTGACTTACTCCACATGACCCAGTAATGGGACTGTGAGAATAATTAGGGTAATGTCTTAATGTATGACCTTTGGAGGACTTGCCTGGAAAAAAACAAAAAAAAAAAGAAAGGAAAAAAAAAGAAAACATAATGGAAAAAGTAGTAATTGACAGTATTTCAGCTTTTCTTCACACCCTTAGCCAGGCAACATCTGTTCAAATTAGACTTTGTGAATTTGATACTATCTGAACAGCAGGTCTGGTCCAAAAGCCACCAGTAATTCTTTTTCCTTCCTTCTCCCTTTTCTAAAGAAATAATCAGCTCTAAAACAGATTCCTTGGAAAGGTGTATGTGCAAATGGATTTTTTTAATGCCCCACAATGCTTTATTAACATCAGTAAAATCAACATGGGTATAAAGGATTGCTCTTTAAAAGGTAGATTCTCCATATTCTTTTCCAAGAACTGAGATATTTTAAAGACAAACATATTTCTTATTAATCTTTTCTCTCTGATGACAAGTTGCCATTGGACACCTTATTTAATAGCTTTGCAGACACTTCCTGCAAAGAGCAGTGAGAAAATTTCTATCATCTGAAAATGCATTTTCCTTGAGGGGTAAAATCCACAGATCCAGCTCACTTGACATGAGTATTACCATTCTGAGACAAGCTTAAACTGTCACATCCATCCAAACACTTTTTTTGAGGGCCTAGAATGCTAGAATATTCAGAAATATAAGAAGGGGAAGGGGTACCCTACAGTTAAAGCCTTCTTAAGAACTGTAACTCTTCTGCTAGGTGTATTAAATCTATGGAGCTGGACACTAAAAGAAACAGGTCATGCACAGACTGACCCTTCCCCTGAATTGTCTTCAGAAAAATCAGCAAACTAAGGGCAGTTAATATAATTTATTAAATTTGTCAGGTGCCAATAATAATAAAATTAAATTATGCTGTGATCTGGCCATTTGCATTCTACAAGCAGAAAAATAAAAGCCAAAATTAGTCATTACTCACCCTATATTATTTGGTCACATCTAAAACTATTTCAACATACGAAATTATTTACACATATTTTTCTTTAGCTAATAAGTACACTTTACACAAAGTAGGTTATTTGTTTAATGTTTAGCTACAAGTTAGAAATCTTTTGAGACATCTGTAATCTTAGACCAACTTTTAAAGACAAGGACAGATAACTTTTAACAGCCTTAATAGGAATTATTTTCCCTTCTAGGCTGATCCAGAACGGTAAATCAATACCACAAAGGTTATGTTATGGTTCCTTTTGCTGCAGAACAGCAAGCTGATGATGATTTGCTTTTTGTAAATGGCTCATTATATAAGTAGAGAAAAGTCATGCATTGTCTTTCTCTGAAATCACTGTGCCTTTACGATTTTTCTCCTTTAATGAAGTAAAGGGGCTCTTGAAGTTAATGCTTAGAAGTAAGTTTCCTTCATAGAAAAAAAATCTGAAAATTTACACATGATTTCATACACATGACATCTTTGTCATGTTTGGATTGAAAATGTTCCCCCACAGCTACTGATGAGAGTTCTCAGGTTTTTTAATGCTGTTCAGTTATTCAGTTTTTATGCTAAGTAAGGAATGTCATATAACAATAAAATTAAGCTGCTTACAGGAAATGTGCAATAATCCATCCTCACTCAAGATAGCTAATGAAAGCAGAGATTCGTGCTTGACCAACCTCATAGCCTTTTA
>NW_010158746.1:54092-63520 GCF_000695765.1 Mesitornis unicolor | reverse complement strand
GCTGGCCGTAGCGCCCCAACAGTGAATTCCGCCCTCGCCTGGTGCAGTCGATTTGCTTTAACCTGCGCTGGGTGCGGACGTACAGCGAAGCACCGTCCGCCTGTGTCGGTGTAAGGCACCGCACCGCGAGCGCGCAGTGACCGCGGGTTGTTGTTGCAGGCGGTGGATAACCTGCTGCGGTGCGGGATTTGCTTCGATTACTTCAGCATTGCGATGATCATCCCGCAGTGTTCGCACAACTGTAAGTACAGCGTGAGGAGCGCAGCCGCTTCTCGCACTGGGGATGCTGCGTGTACCTGTCTGGGTGTTGCAGGACTCGCCCCATGCTGCCGTCTCCTGTGCTCGCTCCGTGGGCACTGAGCTCACAGAGGTCAATGCGAAGACTGTTGCTTCCTCTTCCTTGTAAATCTGTGCCCCCTGTCCTGTGATTGAAGTATTTTATGGAGGGCCAGTTCATACATCACTGTTGACTTGGTGGCTGCAGTTTAAGTTTACCCAAGTTTTAATAAAAACCACACAGAAAGAGCAGTTTTAATAAAAATTGCTGGAGTAGGAGCCAAGGTAAATGGGGCATTTGTGGCAAGTCAGTGAAGGGGTGGTGAAGTCGTTCTTCCCTCTATCTTGTGGCTTTGTGGAGTTCAGAATTAATGTATTTTGTGTAAGTCCACCTTGCCATACGTTCCAGGGAGTACAGGCTTGCTGTGGTGGGTGACTGTCTTGGCCCTGTGACTGTTTAAGCCTGACTTCTCATTCAGTTGACAGCTTATGCAGATGGTTCAGGGCTGAAGAAGGTGCCCTCAAATTATTAGGTCTTCATACCTCTTTCCCAGGAAACACAAGACTGGAGAATGATCTTGTGGGCCCTGTGGGCTGACAAAATCCTCTTGTCCCTTAGCTGAGTGACAGACAACTGTTGAAAAATGTCCTCAGAGAAGAGTTTTCTCCTTTAGAGTTTCAGAGACAAGTCATCACTTGACCATTTATTATTTACTGGCATGTAGAGCAGAGATTACTGATCCTTTATTGCCTTTAGAAAACACAGAGCTATTCTACTTGCAGCTTAGCAAGGACATTTGCTTCCGAGGAGCTCTTTTGGATGAAAGCTGGGAAGCAGCCAGCAGCCTTCCTCATGCAGTTATGGCTGCAGCCTTCTGACAGCACAAACACATGTTGTCTGGATTAATGCACTTAAACACCACCTCTTCCTACGATTCTTCATTTAAATAACTTTCATAACCTCTTGAGGGCAGAACAAAATGCAAAGCTATGTGGCAGAGAGCATTAAGTGTTATGAGCTAAAATTTTCCGTGGTGCTCTGTCTGCCTCAGGCTGATGTCTGCCGGGATGTGGCAGTGAAGCAGTACACTGCCTTTTCTCAGGTTAAAACAAATTGTTAGAATTGTTTTGTTCAGACACTATAGCACTTCCTCCTCCTTACATGAAGGAGGACATTGTAGTTCGGCAATGACGTTTAGTTTAGTTTGGCAAAACTATCACCATTGAAAGCAGCATATTGATGGTGGGGCGCACTGGAAGTTCTCAAGAGTAGGTGGCATTACAGCTTGCCTGTGGCACAGCTGGGTTCACAGGCCTGTGATTACAAAAAGAATCATTTACTGAGACAAAATGAAGCTTATGACCTAATTCACCCGAGTCTCCTGAAGCATCCTCTGACAATGATACAACTTGCTTTTCCCGGGAAACATTTAAGCTGTCTCTCGGTGTTCTGGTGCTGTTTCCCATCCTTCTTAGCCTTTTCCCTCAACAACAGGTTGGTATTGTTTTGGAAAGAGGATGAAACACCTCAGAAAAAGAGGAATAGGGCATTTGTCTGGGGCTGTGCACAAAGATGAGACTGATCCAACATCAGTCATGTCAAAAAAACCCCAAGCAGTGGTGGGGGAGTGAGCAGTGCAGACACTGCTTTCAGTGGTGGGAGCTGGCTAAGGCTTTCTTGCCTTGTGTTAAAGAAACAAAAGTAAACGTCTGCTTTTGACAGAGGGACTGAGATTAAACACTGACGGATGCTTGCATAAAATAAGACAGTTTTTTTCTACAATGGTAATCTTAATTCTATGGGGAAATGGTGTATTTTCAATATTGGTGTGTTGTTGGAATAGTTTGCATGTACTGTACAAAAGGAAAATATACTAGTAAGGACGTTGAGCTGCATTTGGAAGAACGATCATTTAAAAATGACACTGTTTCCTTTTTTTCCAGACTGTTCTCTCTGCATACGCAAGTTTCTGTCCTACAAAACTCAGTGTCCAACTTGCTGCGTGGTGAGTGTTTTTCTCAGCGAGTTTTTAGTTTATTTTTTGGCGAGTCTCGGGACCTGGTCACGTGTCTCCACCTTCCCTGTTGGAGCAGGCGCTCGTACGACCGGAGCTCCCCTGTGTCACAGCTTCTCTGTCAGCACAGACAGAAGTAGACGGAGCATCGAGCGTGGGGTTTGGCTCAGAGCTGTCTATCCAATCTGTTATGCAGTGTTTAATGTTTCCTCCCGATTTGTTAAAATGCACCATCATTAAAGCATGAGCACTGAAATTTAAGCACTTGGATTGTCCATGGTTGAGTGGCCTCACTTCATCCTTCAAGGATTTAGAAGTGCGGACACAGCACTGAGTCCTAAAAAACCTCCCTGACCGCTGTGTGGCCTTTCTGGGCAGAGAGGTCTGTGCTACGTACCTGGGAGAGGAGGAGTTTGCCATGGGAATTGGGTCAAATGGAGAAAGCACCACAGGTTCTGCCTGCTCTGCAGTGGGCGATTTTTATGATCTGTATTGAAGGCCTTTTTTGATTAAAGAACACAGAATGCAATTTATTCTAGGCCTTAATCTAATGTCTCGTCTTTGTCCAGTTGGGCTTTATTGAACTCCTTAAAATGGTAGGCTGCCTGAAAACAATGAATGGCGCTTCAGAAATATTGGCAAAACGGGAGTAATTTTCTTCTGTGTTTCTAGATGACTTTTCAAGACTGGAAAACAGATCAATTTGTAGCCTTGCCAGTTTTTAAACGTTCAAACAAGTGCAGGCTACTTGATGTACATTTCTGGGTAGTACATTTTGCTACTGCCTTCTTAAAAACCACAGGTATTGATATGAGAAAGATGAATAAAAGCCTTGTGAAAAAGAAGAGCTGAGAGAGACAACCAGAGAGATAAAAATCAGAAACCGTTTAAAAAGAATGAATTCAATTCCCAAAGCCATCTCATATTTAATATTTTAATTCTATAATCACTGAAAATGTTAACATTTCCCTTCATCAGTTGTCATGCCTTTTTGCTTCAGGTTCTTATCACATTCATGGGATCCGTGGTTTGGTTTTCGTAATAATTAGAATGGGGCTACGTAAAGCATTGTTGGAGGCTGGGTATGCTGGGTGTTGTTGCTTTAGCTTTATGTTTCATTTTTATCCATTACCCATAGTTTCCCTGACTTACATTAGTTTGAGGTATTTTTCAGGAAAAACTGTTCACACTTCATGCATCTTCATTCACGGAGCAATTTCGCCCAGTGGCAGTTGAGGCATCGGTCCAAGAAACAAATTATTGATCTCTTGAACATTTTCTGGGTACTTGTTGTTTTCACTGCATTTGAATGTTTCTTGCGTTTTGGGTTTTTTTTTACCTTTTCTTCCTTTCTTTTTTTTTATAGGCAGTCTCGGAGTCGGACCTGAAAAACAACCGGGCACTGGATGAACTAGTGAAGAGCTTTAACTCTGCGAGGTACGGTGTAATTTTACTGATGCAGCCTCTGGTTTGGCACCGGCAAGGGCCGGCATGACGGCCTGCGTGTGGCCAGGCCAGGAGTCCCCGCAGAGGAGCAGAGCGAGGAGCAGTGTGAGATTGTGCTGTCGCAGAGGTGGTGTCAGAGACAAACGCTTATGCTTTTGGGAAAAATCCTACAGCTTTCTGGCTGAAAGCTGCAGTGCACTCAGGTGGTGTGTTGGGGTTGTGTGAGCTGTTCTGGTTTTGGTTCTGGTTGGCTGCTGTGGAGGTTGCAGTCTCTTCTGACACATAGGAAGTCAAGCAGGTGTGTTGGGTCTCTGTGGGGAAAATAATGATAATAATGATAATAATAATAAAGATTTTCTTCTCAGAGCCTTCCTATGTGTGCAGGAGAAATCCTGAACAGAAAGATTTTGCCCAGTGGTAATGGTCTACTTGCAAGAGAATTCTCTTGGTGAAGTCATTGGATGGGAAAAATGTAGGTACGGAGGGACCAGAGATGTGAGTGTTCCTGGATAAGAAAAGCAATGGAGTATTGTGCTTTCACCTGCATTTCTTATCATCTTTTCTGTTCGTTTTTAATTCGTTTTTGAGAGGAACAACAGAATAAGCATGACTTGGTAAATGCTTAGCTCTGTTGATACATGAGATTTATTGTATTATCTCTGTTTTCTTTTAGTTAGAAGCAGCTCTGTGATGTGCTAGATATTCCGCAGGTATTCCTGTGTCTATGGGAGACAAATACACTCATTTTTTTCTCTCTGAAATGAACTTGGAGCTGAAGTTAATGAGATTCTTGGCTTCATAAGTGATAGGAAGCACAGTTCAGTTCATGGCTTTGTTTCTTGTGAGAGTTTCTCTGTGATGAAGAGCTAATCTTCTGTATGACCACTATTAGACTGAATCGATTTTGTTTGAAGAATTGAAATTCTACGGCTCCATTATTTTAGCTTGAACTCTGGTGTTTCCTAGTGATAAATGGATTACTATTTCTTTTGGTAATGTCTAATGTAGCAGGGAACAAGTAGTGCTGACTTGGATCCATTATGATATTGAATCTTAAACGTTAAATTTTGTTGACTGCTTTAATGGATCAGTATAAATCTTACCAGTCAGATCAGTTTAATAATCCTTCTCTTTGTGACTTGGAGTTCAATCAGTTTCTCCACACAGAGTCAGATCAATGTAACAGAAACGGTGGTGTCCTGCTCTGCACCAGCTGGGGCTGAGGTGCCAGTGCACGCTGCTTCTTGATCTCGGTAAGAAAGGCCCAACACAAACGCCTTACTAAGGGAATGCTTTCATGAGGCACAGTAATGAGAGGGATGTAGACAGCGAATAAATCTTGTGTGGCTTCAGGTGCTGCGTGCCCCCTGTTCATGCTCCTCTCAGCCTGGGGTTGCATTCACTCTGCAGTTGGTGCCGAGTTCAGGGGAACGCTGCTTGCCTGGGGAGCGTTATGGGACGGGAGCGTCAGTAAAGCCTAAGAGCAGTGTTGTTTTCTGTCCCAGTGATGTTGGTACAAGACAAATCTTCTGTCTCCTCTCCTCCTTCCCCAAGTTTCCTTCCCCAAAACAAATTTGAAGTCCAGGGGTTGATTTTTGAAACATGCGAAGCTCTTCAGGTCCATCCTGACTCGCCTTGAGCCTCAGGTAGTTCAGCGATTATGAAAATCAGGCCTTAAATCTTCTCAGCACAATGCACACACATTTCTTAAGTCAGGCCTGCAGGGAAAGAAAATGTTAATGGTGGTGGTACTGCACGAGGTAAGAGCTGCGCTCCAGGGTCAGTGTGTGTGTGGAATGGAAATCACTGAGCAGACCTGACCTCTCCATCATCAGCAATACTTCTATCACTTGCAATGAGACCAGTGTCTCAAAAAGTAAGTGTTAAGTATGTTGGGGTTGTTTTGAAATTAAGTCCTCTGATAAAGAGACTGTTTTGATGAAAGCTGTCAGCTTCTGCATCACCTAGTTAGAAAGTTTAGCAATAGAAGTTGGAGTTATACTTGCATAAGTAGAAAATTAGTCCCTGCTGAAAATGATCCATGGCTTTTTTGTACAGGGAAGAAGATGTTTATACTTTCAAATTTATATGTTACTTTCCTAATCAGGGTTACTCGCCAGCTGGTGAGTCAGAGGAACAAACATATCCCCTCCGAGCACTGGGGAGAGCAGGTACTGCCATTACTAATCCACTGACTACACGTCCAGGAGGGATTTCAAGGAGAAAAATTGCCCTCTGGCTCAGTTTGGACTGTTCCCCACGAGATTCACAGCCCCGTCTCTTCCCTGGCATTTATTTACGTGCAGGCACTACATTCTCACCCACTTTGCTTCGCAGCCGCTTCGGCAAGGGAGAAGTAAATGGACCATAAAATGGGAACCGGGGTCTTGATGAAGGAGGACAATGAAATCTTTTAGGCAGGTCCTGCAGATCTGAAGAAAAAAAACAAACTGTTGCAAGATGTTTATCCATCGTTATTAAAGCATTCCTGGCAGGGAGAGTGTGCTGTGTACAGTGCATTAAGATGAGTGTTCATTTCGAGTTCAACGAACAGAACAGTGGCTCCCTGCCCTACCCCAAGCCAGCGATTGAAGAGGATGGGTCTCTGAGGAGGACTTGGGTAGTGGTTGTAGCATTTTGCTGGGGCTCCCTGACACCTTGGTGATTCATCTTGCAGCCTTTGAAGGGTGCAGCTTGTGCTCTTAAACTGAGGTTTGTCACCTGGGACCATTACTGCTCTTGTGCCAGGGAGGTAAAATCCTAACTGCTAAAACCTGCCAGAGTTTAGAGCAGTCTGTGTGAGATTCTCAAGAGCATATAATAGATAATGGTGAAAACTGCATGCTAAACACAGAGCTTTTTGGAAACAGCGTTGTCCTCAGGCTTCCCAGCAGAACCAGTTTCCAGGTGAGCTGGACAGTCTGGTGGACTGGGAGGGCAGGGTGGATGGGCTGCTTTCTCTGGACTCTGCTGTCTGTCTCTGGATGACGATGGATGATGGTGGATCTTCAGGGCGGTCACGCTTGTCCCAGCCACTCCATAACAACGGTCAGAATTCCTGTGAACAATGGAAATTTGAGTGGTTTGCTCTGGTGCTGAGGGAGGGCAGTGGCACTTGGCAGTGGTGCTGTGGGAGCCCGCAGTGCCCTGGCTCTTTCATCCCCGAGGTGCCCGGCTTTGGGGTGCAGGGTGAGGAGGTGCCAGCCCAGCAGGACCACTGGGTGTCATCACGTGGCCAGTGGAGCCCCGGGGCCCAAAATACCCCATTCTGGGAAAAACCAGTCTGGGACTTTTCTCTCTTGAACTTAGCACTGGTATTTTCTGTATTTTCCCACCAAAATAAAAAAGCGTACAGAGATTTCATGTGTGTTTTGGCAAGCAGGTTTTCATGTCCTTGTCCTAGTGTTCTTTCCATTGATTCTGTGCCAAAATTGGATCCCTTCGGAAAGTCTGTTCCTAAGTTGTAATCCTTCAATATGAGGAAAAGCTCTGCGTGATTATTTGTAGACCAATGGTGTAATTAAAACAACCTTTAATATCGAGTTGTTTTTAGGATAGGGTTTGGTATTTGTATGAAGGTGAAGACAATGAATACATGCAACTAGCTAACTGTGCAGACATTTTTGCCTTTTGGGGCTGTACAGTTCTTTACTTCATGGGAAAACTAAACTGATACTTTACCAAATGACTGTGTTTCTGGGTGTGCTTTATGCTGTCTGAGCCATGCAGTGTTTAGCTTGCTGTCGCATGGGATGCTGGGCTCTTGTGTAAAGATGGTTGCTTAACAGCCGATATAATTTGGTGAGACTGCGTTGACTTCGATCGGCTGCTTTAACGGCGGGCTGCCTGTATGAAAACCTGGGGGAGTTTGAAGAAATAGATGGGTTTTTACACAGTCAAAAGATAAACTGCTTGTTCAAAAACAGGAAAAAAGTTTTTAAACAAGTCCATTTTTTGGTCGAACACCCACCTGCGTCCTTTTGAGGACCGAACCTTGCCTAAGTGTATTAGGAATAAAAGGCAACTGGTTTGTTGGCTGTTGAACCCGACTGTAGATTATAATGACCTGTGATGGGACGAGGCTCCAGGGAACTTGTTTGTAGAGATGGACGCACTGACAGTTCCTAATTAGTTGTTGTTCTTAGACGTGAAAAATCTTTACCAGGAGCGGCTGAGGGAGCTGGGTCTCTTTAGTTTGCAGAAGAGGAGACTGAGGGGAGACCTCATTCATGTTTATAAATATTTAAAGGGTGAGTGTCATGAGGATGGAGCCAGGCTCTTCTCGGTGACAAACAATGATAGGACAAGGGGTAACGGACACAAGCTGGAACACAGGAGGTTCCACTGAAATTGGAGAAGAAACTTCTTCTCAGTGAGGGTGACAGAGCACTGGCCCAGGCTGCCCAGAGAGGTTGTGGAGTCTCCTTCTCTGCAGACATTCAAAACCCGCCTGGACGCCTTCCTGTGTAACCTCATCTGGGTGTTCCTGCTCTGGCAGGGGGATTGGACTGGGTGAGCTTTGGAGGTCCCTTCCAATCCCTAACGGTCTGGGATTCTGTGATTCCTTAAGACTGAAATGTGTTCTGGGTAGCTACCCAATACTGGAATGTCCTCAGCTGTAAAACCTGAGAGTGCAGCTGCGTGTCAGAAAAGCGCTGTAAGAAATCATTCTATGACAGTGCATGTTCTGTAGGTACATCACCCACGGTGTTTTTTACGTTTTAATGCAAAATTTACAGAAAAGGAACAGTAATCCAAATTATTTCCACTGTTGTTTGTCCTTCCCGAGTTAAAAACTCCACAAGCTGAGGACCCACAGCTGTTCTGCTTTCACAGGCTTTATCACCTCAGGTGCAGTGAGTTGTGTCACAAAAAAAGCTGCGAAGCCGTGGCATTTAAATAAAGAGCACGCACTTGCTGAACAACAGCAGGAGTCAAAATCCTGGTGCTTGAACGGGTTTGTGTTTCAGGTGGGAGGAGGAGGGCTCTTTGGTGTTCTAGCCTTTTTTGTGGTCTGGGGGCCGTGTGTTTGTGTCCGAGGGACACAACGCATCCCGTGTAATTAGTGGTGCACAATTAGTGGTGAAGGCCAAGGTGTGCGGGCAGGCCGGGCAGGCACAGCGCTCTGCTCTATCCCTGCCAAGGGTGCAGCCTCTGGCTTAATTTGTCTTAGATCAAGCTGTATAAAACGCACTGTAAAATAAACAGGATTCTGAAAAAAAAAAACCCTGGGGCGGGAGTAGGAATCAAACACGTCCTTAAGATCTTGGCAATAGCCTCAGCAGAACAACTGTGACTTTGTAATTCTTCATATTAGCTCAAAGCTAAGAGTAGTGAGACAGAGGGGAGAACGAGCCTTCTGCTGCTGCCGTGTTTCTGCTGATAAAACAAGTTTATTTTTTTGGAAGGAGACTTCTGTTTAACTCACGTCTTGGCAGTTGCTAGCCCTGAGGAGGCTTGGAGTCCAGCTGGGGGTAAAGCATGTGTAGGTGGGTGGTGAGACTGGAGCGGCAGTTCTTGAGAATTGTTATGTTTTCCCCTTATTTTATATGAGAAAAGGATGGAGGGTTTGCGCTCTTGCTGTTTGTCAATTAAATGTGACGGGAATCGTTCTGGTTACCTGATGCTAAATCTCAGGGGCTGACAGGCCCGTGGCTGTCTCCTGGTGCTGGGCAGAGAGTGGCCGTGCTG
>NW_010158746.1:0-54061 GCF_000695765.1 Mesitornis unicolor | reverse complement strand
CAGGAATTTGGCAACGCTTTCCTCTGAGCTCTGCTGTCGGGAGCCCTTGTCCCAGCTGTGTGGCGGTGCCTGGAGCACTCTCACTTGGACATGGTCCTCTGCCATCTTCAAGCAATGGGGAAGCTCCTTTTTCTTTACTGTGTTCCCTGTGATGTTTTGAGAGGCATTTTATTACATTAGCAAAATGCAACGTACGTTGTTTGAAAATGGGGAAGAGAACTCCGCAGCTCCGCAGAGCATGGGGAGGGTCAGCTGGTTTGTGCCTGCGCCTGCTCCTGTCTGGGGGGGTGGCGAATTCTCACGCGCCATGTGCGAGGGAGGAAGGGATGGAGGAAAAGCCCCATCTGGTTTTGTTCTGGTCCCTTCTCAGAGAAAAGGCTAACGCCGTCCCGTGTCGCTAACCACACGTTGTCTGCTGGATGCTTCTAGGCAGCAGCTGTTCCAGCTGGTCCTGGATACTCCGCTGGTTGCATCTGCGCTGGCCTGCAGCAGGCATGTGGCAGGCAGAAGCCACGCTAGGAGTCCTGTTTCTTGGCCGGCTGTAAAAGAGGAGGTGCTGGCGATCGACACTTTCTTGAAAAAGGAAAAAGACTGCACCCCAATGAGCCTGGCGGGAGCAGAGCAGATTGACAAAACTGAGGAAAACCACGACCTGCGCAGCAGCTCTGCAGGGGCTGATGGTACAGACAATCAAGTGCGATCACAGGAGAGTCTCGAGTGCACCCAAAGCCCTGAAAAGCCTTCTACGTCTGTGGTAAAAGTCGTCAAGAAAGGTGAGAGGCTTCGTTTTTGCTTTTGTCCTGCCCTGTTCCCAAAGTCTGGTTGTGTCAAAGCACTGGAGTGTCCCCGGGACGTGGCATCACCTCATCTGCCTGCATTGGCCCGTCCAGACGCTGCCCGTGCTGGACGGGGCTGTGCGCGTTGTTCAGGTGGGTGCTGACGGGCACGGCTCTGCTGCAGGGGTGTCCTCGGTGAGGATCTGGGCTGAGGCCAGGGGGTTCAGTGCTGTTCAGCGCCTGCGGATTCCTTGGCTTTGAGTAACCACGCTAAAGGCAATAGTTGCACTCCAGACTTACTCAGTAGAAAATGAAGTAATTTTCTCCTTCTCCTTGGTGACTAGACAGACAGCATCGATACTTATCCTGCTCTCGTATCCTTCAGGAATCAGAGGCAAGGTGTTTTATGTTGTTTGTTATTTGAGGGGGGCACCCCCAATCAGAATGATAATGGGTTCAGTTTTGTTAATATCCTCGTTCATACATTCTCCAGAAGAAAGTAATCCGCTTTATTCGTCTGTGATTCTGCAGTGTTAAGATTAATGTGTTCTGAAGCGTGAAAATACCCATTCACCCATTTATCCAATACACGGATCAACTATAATAAAAACACAGTATCCTCTTAGTTCTGACATGATAGCAGCACAGCCATCCTGTTGGCCCAATTAAAAGCCTAAATTAAAATAAAAGACCATGTAGGACTACACCACTGATTTTTTTCTTAGTTAATATTTATCTGTTCTTTTGCTTAACAGTTTATTCAGCTGGAACTCTGAAGTTCATATTTATTCATTAGCTGGGTAAATACTGCCTAAAGATGTAATATGGCCAGGAAAGCAGCCATATGAAAATGGCATCAACTTACCCAGAAGTTATGTCTTCTAGTTTTATGCATCAGACTTGCTCGTGTTAGCAATTTAAAACTCATATATGAAATTTTACTGCTCATTTATTCTTCAGCAGTTGAAATTTTCACTTGCTTACCATTTTACGACCTTATTAAATCCTCAGATATGCATTACATGGAAATTATTTCCACAAATGCAAAGTAGTTGGTCAGACAGTATCAATGAAAGACTTGAGCCGATGCGGAAGTGCTTTATTAAGTATTATTTGTTGCTGTGCTAAGAATGGAATTGTTAACTTGATCCAGTAACAGGCTGCTCAGGACTGCTGTGTTGTGTTACTGCCACAAGTTTTGGGTTTTTCCCTAACCTCTGACTAGAATATGAGCTCATGGGAGTCAGGAATGGCCAAGCCTTTACCAGATAACTCCCAGTTCCCACACTGTTTCTCAGCGCTGTTCATAGGTGGTTTTTGTTTTGTCTCTGAAACCAAACCCAGCTTCCTTCATGCTAAAACAGCGGACGTCGGTTAGAGGATCTTCCTCCTGCTGTTCGGTTACACTCAGCCTTTTGGTCTTGACACAAGGTGTTGCTAAAGACAAATATTTTAAGTCTGCAGTTTGTGAAGTGTCTTTACAGGTAATGTTTATAGGTGCTTCGTGACAACACGGTGCAAGAGGAGTTGTGCCTTGGGGGGCTGTGCTCTGTGCTGGTGTGTGTCTGTGAGCTCTGAGCCCCAGGTACAACGTGTAGGTATCTGCAATGGGTGTGGGGTATGGCGGGACCCTGAGTTAACCCGCGCCCATAAACTTGCTTATGTTTATGTTAGCCCCTAAGTGTGCTGTTGTAGATTTTGATCAGAGATTTCATCCCATCTGACTGCAGGGAAATGAGAGCCATTCTGCTGTTAGACAGAGAGGGAAATAAGTGTTCTGGAATGAAAATGAGCAAAAGACGAAGACTTTGGATGGACGTGCCAGATCTTTTAAAATAGAAATCTGGAATTCTGGATTTCTATTTTCTGCAGTCAGGACTTAGTTTTTCAGGTGAAAACATCTGCTCTTTGCTTGATGACCCGCTAGTAAATTCCTTCTCCCTTGCTTTCAGTGGAGTGTCCTGTTTGCGATGTTGCCATCCCAGAGCAGTACATAAACAAACACCTGGACAGCTGCTTGACAAGGGACGAGAAGAGGGACAGCCTCAGGAGGTAAGAGACAGCTTTAAGAGCTTTTATGTTCATGTAGCCAGTTTTCTGCAGTGCTGAAATCAGAAATACTGGCTGGAGGGTTATAATGCAGTGGATTGTGTTTGCTTCTTGGTCACCTGCTGCACAGATTGCTCTGAAGTCACTGTACAAATGCGATGGTGGTGACTTTCCCCCTCGGGAAAGTATGTGGGTCACCTACAGAATTAAGTTTTGGCTTTTAGTGGCAAGAAAGGAGTTCGACACAGAGTGAAACTGAGCCTGTACATTATTCTCATCACATTTCTGCTCCCTAGCATTAGCATTCTATTCAGATAACACTTATTCCCATTTTTTCACTTAGCAAATGAATTGCTTCCCCTGATTCAAGTGGGCCAGAGGAAAATTGCTTCACTGGCTGTCAAGTTAGAAAATACAAATTGCGCCGTACTCTGCTCACTGAGATTCTTTTCAGGATGCCCCGGTCAAGGTTGTTTCTTCAGGATCTCCATTTCCATAAGATGAATGCATGCCTCAGACTTTCTGCCTCCGCCCCAGGATTTGTCACGGTCACCAAGTTCACATCAGAAGCGTGGATTTCAGTTTATTTTACTTCCTAGCATAAATTTAGGCCGTTGTTATTTCTAACCGATCAGACTTCAGAACTATGTGGGACTTCTGCTGCGGGTGGTTTGACTGCATGCTCCCGTTTCCAATTCCTCTGAACATTCAATGAGAAAGTAATTTTATGTAAAGCCCTTATTTTGCCCACTCGTGCTTAGAATGCCCTCTGTAAGCTAAAGGACTTTGAAGATGAATAAATGGTAAATTAGTATTGAAATCTGATGTTCCATTTTCGTTTGGGATGTTTTTGGTGTTTTCTCTGTTCTTAATGAATGGAAATGGACGCCAGATCTTTCTTTGGTGTCAAGCCTGCACCCCTAACGAATTTTAAACTTCACTCATTTTACCTGGGTTGCTTGGATCTTTAAGTGTGATGTGAGATCCTTCTTGAAGAGTGGCTGTTGTGTGTTAGACGCTGCCTTTTTGGCAGTGTATTTGTTTTATGGCAGCGTTGTTTGGATTGCAGTAACAGCGCATCTCTGGCTCTCCTCTGAGGAATTTTAGCTGTTTATTCTCAAATCAGGAGCCCCTGGCACGCTATGGTAGCTGTCGGGCAGTATTTAAGTAGAACTGATAATTTAGTCCCCAGAACCTGCCCAGGAGCAATTACAACAGGTACGGGTGTGGGAAAAGTGCTCTGGCTCCTTCGAGCTGTTGCTGCTGTCTGTGATGCAGCGTGAGATGGGTTGTGTCTGTCGGGGCTGAAATGGTTCTTTCGGGCGTTGCTTACCCAGAGTGCGTGAAATGCCCTGTAAAAATGCAAGTCAGTATTCTGATTCTTACCAGGTGTATTAATTAAATCGAGTTTGTTTCCTTTTCCTGCTGCAGTTCTGCTCAGAAGAGGAAGCCTATGTCTAAAGTGGTTTACAACTTGCTCTCGGATCGTGATTTGAAGAAGAAACTGAAGGAACATGGTCTGTCGACCTGCGGAACGCGGCAGCAGCTCATTAAAAGACACCAGGAATTTGTGCACATGTATAATGCTCAGTGTGATTCTCTAAATCCCAAATCAGGTAAGTCAGAAGTTCCAGGAAAGCTGTTACCATTGCAGCTGTTTGTATGCATTGCTCCTTGTCTCGGGGTAGGAGTAAGGCTGGTCTGAGTGCTTGGGAAAGCCGGGGCTGGAAGAATTTTTCTTACGTAATTCAAGATCAATGCAAAAAAAAGAAATTTAATGAAAACCAGAGATGTGTTGCTGTGCTCTGGAAGTGCCCAGCAAGGATGTAAATTTGTGTTGAAATTCTTTGGTACTTCCTGGTTTACTGACCCTGTTCTGAAAAATGTTCTGTGTTTTGATTGACTTTGCGTTTTAATGAGGGCCTCCAAATTAAGACTCCAAGGCTTTTAGTCAAAAAACTGGAAGTACCTCATATGCTGAGTAAGTGAATGGATTGTTAATTTAGCTTTTGTTCTCTAATGTGAGTGCAATATCAATTCCTTTCAACAGCAGTCCCTGGTTTGCATATGCTCAGGCCCAGTGCTTGAAGAACGCCAGGGCTGGAGCAGGGCGGGTGAGATCCGAGCAGGGCGTTTGGGCTGCCTGGTTTTGTAGGCAGTGTGGCCACGTTTTAAAATCTGAATAGCATCCGTGGGCTAGAAGGAGAACGGTCTTGTTATATTCTGTTTTACACAAGATGAAAACGTGCATCTTATTTCAAGATGCGTCATTTGTCATCTCTCAGTTCAGCTCTGCAAATGATACATGCACAGCACAAACACTGGTGTGTGTGGGTGTGAGAGCAACGTCAGATTTATAGTCATGTTATTTTTCTATTTGATAAAACGCTTATGGCAAACAGACCTTTTAGAGGCATTTCCAACAGGATCACGTTCTGGTATTGCTCTCCTGGGAGCTGCACACCCTCAGTGTCCTGGACATTCTCACATTGCTGCTCTTGCCTGTTGTGCCCTGGTTTTGGGATGCAGCTGCTGGCTGCCAGCTCTGCAGCGTGGCTGGGTCCTGCTGCGGCAGAGCTGCACACAGGTACCTCACAGGTAGAAACATCAGCAATATGTATTCAAAACAGTGTGACCAGCAGGTCCAAGGAGGTGATCATCCCCCTGTACTCGGCACTGGTGAGGCCGCACCTCGAGTGCTGTGTTCAGTTCTAGGCCCCTCACTAGAAGAAGGATGTTGAGATTCTGGAGCGTGTCCAGAGAAGAGCCACAAGGATGGGGAGGGCTCTGGAGAACAAGCCTGATGAGGAGCGGCTGAGGGAACTGGGCTTGTTTAGCCTGGAGAAGAGAAGGCTGAGGGGAGACCTCATCACCACCTCCAACTGCCTCAAGGGAGCTTGGAGAGAGGTGGGTGCTGGTCTCTTCTCCCAGGTGATGGGGATAGAACAAGGGGAAACGGCACCAAGCTGTGCCAAGGGAGGTTCAGGTCAGAGATAAGGAGGAAGTTCTTTACTGAGAGGGTCGTCAGAAGCTGGAACAGGCTGCCCAGGGAGGTGGTGGAGTCACCATCCCTGGATGTGTTTAAAGAGCGGGTAGATGAGGTACTTAGGGATATGGTTTAGGGGGTAGACAGGAACGGTTGGACGTGATGATCTCAGAGGGCTTTTCCAGCCGAGCGATTCTGTGATTCTGTGAATATTCCTCACCCTCAGTTTGATCTCTTTCGTTTTCGTGTTTACAGCGAGACTTAAAGCCTTAACACAGAGCTGAGATTGTGTTTGGCTTGGGCAACGCTGGTGACGAGGCAGCACCAGGTCCCTGTGTTGTTTGTCCCAGCCAGCTAATGAGGAGTTTCACGGTGTTCAGTGCACTTCAGCCAGTCTGCCCCAAACAATGCAAAACTGCGATGGAGGTCTGGCTCGATGCCTGTTTGTGAAGGGTGAATTATTAAACTCGCATTTAAGATGCAGTCGTGCATTGTCCGTGGCAGCAGTGAACCGAAGGTCACTGTGTAACACCAGCAGCTGAGCTGCTGAGGAAGCGCAGGCACCAGATCCCTGGATTTTGCTTAAACCGGTTTCAAACAGGTTTTATTCCTTCACAGTTAATAAGCTTTATTTCCTTGGCTCCTTTACCGTCTAGTGGAAGTGTTTGTTTTAATAAATAGCCGTAGCTGCCCAGTAGCTCTGTGAAAATGATTAAGTGTAGAAACAGATGTGTAAAAGTAAATGTCTGAATGACCCACGCAGGGTCCTGCATAGCTGCACTTTCAGTTAAAATGTTAACACACGGCTATGTCTGTTTGTGTGCTTCTGAGGTGTCTGACTTAACTGTCAGAGTAGGCTGTAATTCATCTGCGGGCCATGGGTTTTGGACAGGCGCCTGCAGACAGCTCTGTGTTGCCTGGGAAGGTAGGGAAAAGTGGGATAAACAGTACTTGGCACTGTTTTGCCTTCCGTTGAATGATACGCTATACACTGCAAACTCTTTCTATAAAAGACGTGCCTGTGTGCCACAGAAATGCTGCAGTGTGCAAGAATAAGAGTCAAGTACAGTTTGAAGAGACTGCGTTTTCCCATGAATTTAATACAAAGGAAATGAGAGCAGCGGCTCTGGAGGTGGCTGGGAGCCAGGGACCAGCACACGCCGTGGCTTGCTGCGGGCTCCCGGCCTCGCCACCGGGTCCCTAAACTTGGGCTCTGCCTCTCCGTTAGCAAACCCCCACCAGGCACTGGTGTCAAACCAGCACCGGTGTCAGACTTCTCCGTTTGGGTTTGCCTGTGACCGGAGCCTGAATTTGTCTCTCTGTGATTTAAATGCGTGGTTCATTCAGTGCTGTTACATCTTTTTCTTTAACAGCTCCTGTTTTAGTGATCCTTTTCTTGTGTTTTCAAACAGTTGCAGAGGTTGTTAAAGAGCTGGAAAAGAATGAGAAGATTCGGGTTCAACTTGAATCTAAAAGAACTGGTGAAAATGTAAGCTAATTGTTTTTGCTCTGAAAGGCAGGGGGGTGGCTAGGAGAAATTGCAGAGTGGGCACTGAACGCGTTTTCCTGACACTTTGCTATGGAAATTCCTGGATTCCCAGGTTGCATGTTGGAAATCACGCATAACATCTTACAATCAACACGATTTTCTCATACCACTCATCTGTCATGGGCAGTTCTTTTCGTACTGGTGATGTTCTATGTCCAAACTATCTAAAAATTCTTGAGAAATGTTCCCCTTGGCCATGTTGGAGGATTTTGACCTCTACGGCAGTGTGGGGAGTATTTTTCTTCCTGGAATTCTCTGGGATTTATCCGGCAAATTCCTTGTCTCCCTGTCAGCAGGAGCGCCTGCTCTTTTCCCATGACATACGATGCTTTGGTGACTTTTGGAGCATGTTTGTAGCACGGTTTTAGGAAGTATGTTATGGTCCACACGTGCTGGGTGTTGCATGGGGTGGCTTGGCTTAGTCCTGTTGGCTTTGTGAAAGGAAACGAAGACAGCGTGTGTGTGTACATTAAATACATCTTGCTGTCTGCAGCTGAGCGGGTAAGAGCTGGTGAGGACAAACAGACAACTGGTCCTTCTGCCAGTTTGGAGTCTCTGGTTTTCAAGTGTGTGGCTTTATCTTCTTCTCTCTGTAAATAAGTGTTTGTGTGATTCCCTAGAGCTTGACCTTCACAAAGGACCAGACAGAGGAAGAAATAGATGAGATCCACGCTAATTACCGTAAGTAATTCGCAAGTTTCACTTCGTTTTGCTTTGAAATGGACCTTCTTTTCCTTTCTACTGAAATACACACACTAAAGGGATGCTTTTCATGTCTATGTGCTTTCCCCCAGCCCCATGCAATAAATCCAAGCTGGAAGTTCTTTCTAGGCTGAAACTCTCCCTTTGAGACGTGGTCTCCGTTAAGTGCCGATGTCTGACAAAGCCCCATGTTGGGGCTGGGTGAGGGGCAGATGGCAGCTGCTCGCCCGCGCAGCGCAGCTCCATTGCTGCCTTCCTGCTCCTCTCCCTCAGGGTCCTCCTGTGTTTGTGGACACGAGCAGCCAAGTGGAGTTTTCCCTCTGCTGCCCTGGGTGTGAGGTGCGTTGTTGTGTGGTACCACCAGCACACCCCTCGCGCTGCTGGGATCGGTCCCGCTCGGCACGAGCCCCCTGTGCGGTTCTTGTGGTGCGGGTTTTGAAGGACAGCAGAGCAGCTGTGCCTGCGGTGAACGCTGATCGTGCTTTGCTTGTGAGATTTCACCCTTCCCTGTCCCAGATCCTTTGCCTCTTGATCTGAGAATAATTGGAATGACTCAAAGAGGTTCCTGAAAATTGGGTAAGTAATCAGCCAGCTGTATGCTTGGTTAAAACATGGCCTTGCAGCACACTGGTCTGTCTGCAGGCTCTGCTGAGGAGTGCTGGGCTGGCAGGGGGCTGGATGCTGGCCCTGCACTCTCCAGTATACCCAGTAACACAGGTACCGCGTTTGCCTGTTCCTCCACATGTTCCCTCCTCCCCTGCACTCTTAATGATCGGACATTGGCTTTATGTAAAAAGTATTTATTTATGGTTTGTTTGGAAGCAAACGTTCTTATGAGAGTTGAAGATTGCGGGACTTGCATCCTGTTGGGAGTAATTTAGTACAGAAATGGCTCCGTTAAATGGACTTTTACAGATGATTTCCTGACCTTTCTTTGTGTTTTAAATAGCATTACTTTGCACTTAGCTCCTGACTGGTGTTTTATTAGTCACAGTTTTTTTCTGTTGTTTCCCACTCATTTCACTTCGCCTGCGCCCTGCTTGCACCCTCGGACACGGTGGTTAGCCCTGTCACACTAAAACAACTCGGTGAACACTGAACTTCTCTGCTTTCAGCCACAGAGGAGCAGAGCAATGAAGGGACAACTTGTTCTGGTTATACTTAAGGGTGTATTTAAATCTGTATTGCTTCAGGCTTATAAATTACACCATAATGCAGCTAGATTTAGCCTTGTTGATTTTAGTTGGGTTTCTCTGAAGGCTAAATAAGGGCCTAAATCTTTAGCAAAGTTTTCCCTTGCTTTTTGTTGCTGTTCCTATGAATATGTTTTTTGAAGTGTACGTGCACTGGTTGTGGTTTTGGCTCTTGAGCGTTCTCCTCCAGTCCCAAGTAACTGGTTAATAATCACTCTCTTGCCATGCAGAAACCTCTAGCAATACAGCATGGGGGGAAATGGGCAGGGACTGGTGGGGCTGGGCCTTCCTACGGCTTTCTTCATCTGCTGTATGCGTTTTGGAACAAGGAGATACTGAATGCCGTCTTAATTTTCCAAAACCAGGTATTTTATTGAGTTTATATCGTAAAAAGGATATGGTTTCAACATTACCAAGCTTACCAAGTGAATAAATTAGCGTCAGGCAGCTTAATTGAACATGTAAAAGTCAATTAAAGGAAAAAAGAGGGGGGGAGGGAATAAAAGAGAAGATAGAAAAATATTATAATAGGAACATAATGGTTTTGAAATTAATAAAAAGTGATGACCAAAGAGGTAAATGTTAAGTAGTGTCAGCAAATTAATTCTCATAAAGGCAATAGGGAGGAAGTCATAAGCATGAAAAAAGAATTGTACATTAAAATTAGAGGACAGTTAGAGATCAAAAGAAATTTTATCAGATGCCTTTTTTCCACTGTAGCAGCACAGATGGACTTAAAGAGCTCAATTATACAATAAAGGTGGTTTGGTTTTTTTCTTTTCATTTACAACACTTGCACCCTAGGTCCCTCATTCACAGCTGAACGAATGAGTTAATTAACTCTGAATAAAAACCCAGCCGTGTACTTCTTGTTCCGTGTTTCACACTGGCAGGGGGGCCAGGCCCTGGCACAGGCGGCCTGGAGAGGGGGTGGCCGCCCCAAGCAGCGTTTGAGGCGCTGGGACAAGGTCCTTACCATCCCTGGACCTTTGGGCAGCGGCTGGGCTGCGTGCTCCTCGCTGGTCCCTTGCAACTCGGATAAGCTGTTTTGTGCTGCGTTACTCTTGTAAGCACACAGCACAGTGGAGCTGTGTCACAGCCTTGTGACGAGCAGAGTGAGGCAGCTGCGATAAAACCCCCCTTTTTTCTTCTGTCCTTTCCAGTTTCCCAGGCTCTTGGCAAATTGCAAATTACATTGTTGGTATTTTTGGTTTTTTTGCTTTTTTTTTTCCCTGTGTGACGTGTTTTTGAAATACCAATTAATATTTTGGCTTGATGAGCCCGAGGATGGTTCATGTGCTGGCTGGAAGCTGCTCAAGCAAACATGCAGGGTGTGTGTCTTGAGGTGCCCTTAAACACGATCTCTCTGCTCCGTGGGAGCTCGGAGGCTCCCTCAAACCGGTGTCAGCCTCATCTGCTTTCTTCACAGTCAGGCCTCTGAAGAGTTAAAAAACCTACAGGAAAGAAATACATTTGGTCAAAAAAACTGTATGATGTTGTTTTCTCTGCTTCTAAATCTTTAATTCGCAACGTGATTCAGAGCCTCGCTGATTTATGTTTTGTGTTTTAAGCATTTGTAATTACATCTGCAGTTGTTTTATTATTGAGATGCCTTTAGTTTTATGAAATGTGCGTGCTATGCTGTTTCTGCGCAGCAGTGATTTACGGTGTATCTGAACAGTGCCTTTCTCTGCCAGGACATTTCTTTTTAACTTGGAAAGCCTTGTAGTTACACCATAAAACAAAACAACAAGAAGCAGGAACGCTGGAAAAACCGAAGCGGCAGAGGAGTTGGGTAGTGAACGTGATGGCTCAGACACGGGCACGTGGGACGAGAACTTTCTTTTCGTTAAAAGCTGTTGACCTTGTGTGGTGTTTCCAGCCACGCAGGGCGAGAGCGTTGGTGTTAGATCTGTTTCCTTCTGCGGAGCAGAGCTCAGTGTGATTTGATTTTGGCTTTCCCCCTGCTCTCACTGCAGCAGGACACGGGTCTGGGTTGGATCATTTATACCCAGCACAGCACCCCAGGGCTGTCTGCTCCTGGGGGTGCTGGGCCCTGTTGAGAGGGGGACAAGGAGAGGTGGTGCTGTGAGGAGACCCCTGTGGTGGCTGAGGAGGGGTCAGGGCTGCTCGCCGGGGAAGCCAGGCCCCGTTGCCCAGGGAGGGTGAGGAGATGGAGAACCAATCGGGCTGAAGGTTTTAGCTGAAGTACTTTCTTTTTCTCGAAAGGACAGATCTTTTTCTCAAAACGACAATTTATTGGAAGCCCTTCCAAATGAAGGGGACCCCTGTTTGCTGTAACCCATCGGTGTGATGCTGCGTGGGCTGGGCTTCGTGCGGTGCTGGCCATGGGCAGCCACCCTCATGGACGTTTTCCATGGACGCTGGGGCCTTCTGTGGGGCAGAGCCGGGTGCCCCTGGTGCCCAGTGAGGGTCGGGAAATGGCAGCATCCGCCTGAGGAGAGCAGGTGTCTCCCGGCCTCCAGCAAAAGCTCTGAAGTCTCCAGATTGGAATTAAATCTAGATTAAAAACAACACTGCTTTGACTGGACACCGGACGATGGCTTCAAACACTCTGAGTGATGGAAGGTGCAAAGGGTGTGCCAAGGAGCAATTAACTGTGGTTAGAAGATCTCTGTCAAAACAGTGTAATGATCGTGGCACAAAGCTTTTGACGATGCTTTACTGCAGGAATGGGGGAAACCCAAAGCTACTTTAAATGCCCACGGTATTAAGTGTTGTACCAGTGGTAGCTGCAGTGCTTAACAAGCTTAGGAAGCAAAGAAGACAGATAATATAAAGAAGAAACACAGTTCTGTGCCACAATTAAATTTTCATCTGTGCGAGTGTTCCTGACCACTGGGTAACTCTGTAAAAGTGCAGACACAGGTTTGGATCCTCCACAGGACATGGAACAGATTGCGAGGACGAGCTGGCGTTCATTGCTGTCACAAAAATGGTTTTAATTTGGTATTTTGTGTCTAGTTCTGCTCACGTCTTTTTGACTCTTGTGGTGTGCCCTAGGAGTGCTGTGGCAGTGATCAGTAACGCGCTGTTCCGTTGCAGGGAGCAAACACAGAAGCGAGTTTCAGTTTTTGGTGGATCAAGTAAATAACCGGTGGACGAAGAGTGGCAAGAGGAAAACAGAAAGTGATCAAAACAAGGGAGCCATCGCTGTCGAGGAACTGCCGGCGGCCCCAGGTCAGTAATGGTGATTAATGCAGTCCCTCTTTGATCACACTAAGAGTTAATTAATTCTGTAATAAATGAGGGGTTTCCTGCAGAAATGTTCTTTCCTCTGTGGTTCTCCCACAGTCCTTGAGGGAGCAAAAAGGCATAAAAATCAAACAGACCTTAATGAGATGGGCTGCCATTGATTTTAGGGTAATGCATAAGCACAACCCATAATAAATACATGATTTGTTTGATCTTAATGGGATTGTGTACAGATGTGCTTTATTGAAGCGTGTATTTTAATGAGGTGTTGAGATGGGGTCTTGGGTTCTGATCCGAATCCACTGAAGTCGCAGTGAGTGGGTGGGTGACAATCTGACCATGGGTGCTGCTTGCTGGGTTTCAGCTTTTCTGCGTCATTAATACAACGGGGAGTCGGTAACTGGGAACTGCGGAGATATTTGTGTGGATCGGAACAAGTATTTGTCCTCATGTGGAAGCAGTAAAATATTTTTGGCTTCTTTTAAACTGTTTGTGTACTTGAACACAGTGAAGAGTTTATGTGCTTCGACACAGCAACAACCGCAGTAACTCAGCTCCTTGAGCTGTGTGTGCTTTGTTCTCGCTGCCCCCAGCAGTGCAGAAGCACCCACCAGTGCTGTTACCGTCCTTCCCGCGGGCTTCCCCAGTCCCGTTTGCTCTGTGCTACTGTGGCAGCGTACGTAGAGCTGTGTGTGATCTAGAGCATTCCTCAACCTGCTGTGACTTGTGAAGTTGCAATCTGTTCAGGAGACTGAATTCTGGAGAGAATCCCATTGCCCACAGGTGGATGTGCTGTTGGGAAGATCTGGCAGTTTGGTTTGCATCAGCTCTCCCAAATCCCCGCTCTCTGGAGCTGAGCTGCATCAATCTGTGGTGTCTCCTGCGCTGATTCCTCTCACAGAGCTCTCAAGAATAAAAATAAATGAAAATAACAATGTAACTATGAATGTTGTCCTTATCATTTCATGCAGACCTTGATGCAACGCATAATCCCTTCCATGTGAAGGGTAAAAATTAGGGAATCGCAAGGATAAAGTTTACCATGTTTGACGTAACTTACAGTGATGTTCTCTCCTACAGCAGAGGCACAAGCAGTGTGCTACCAGATAATGGGATCACAGACTTTGAAACAGTAATTCCTAGCCGTGCTCTGTGGAGCCATCGGCTTCTGTGAATTATTGGGTTTCTGTCTCCTGTGCACCGAACAGCAGAGTTTGGGAAGCTGGAGTGAACCTGTGCAGTTTTTCCAGAAGAGTGCTCAGACAGAAAGTGACTGCTGTGAGGTGTATCAGCCTGTGTCGTGTCGCACAGCATCACCTCGTCTGGGTGGGCAGACCTGCAGAACATTCACTACACTCTGTGCGCGCTGCGCTTCCAGCAAGCTCTGAAATTTCAGTTTCTGATTTTATGCCAAACATCTGGACCTGGTTGACTGCTTGCGAACCATCTAAAGAAACAAACCAAACCAAAGTGATTTACAGGTGAAGGAACCAATGCCTAAAGCCTGTTTCCTTAGTGTGCCTTATTAACAGCAATTACCTTTTTATCTAACTGGAAATTACAATCTGTGGAAGGAAGAAAGCCTGCAGTGTGTCATAACTTGCCATTTAAAGCGTGACTGCTGAAAGAGCAAAGGCTGTGGACGCATTCCCTACCCGCTTTATTTGCGTTCCCATGGGAGTATTAGAATTGTACAGAATTAAAACATACTTTCTAAAACAGAAAAACAAAATACCCCTTAATTTCTTCCATTGTCCTGTATCGTAGTATTGTCTGGTGCAATGTAAACGTCTGGAAAATCTCTCTCTATTTTTGGTGATGCTTTAATCATCTGTTCCTGATTCACATCATCTTCTTCTGAATCTTTAAACTTCAAATACTCAGTTTTTACTCTTTCTGTTTCCTAACTTTTAAATCATAGGGTTTTGCTTTGCCTATCAGGAATCTGGTAAATATTTGTGATACACCTCGTCGGGGACACATGATTGCACAGGGCTCTGGCTATTTTTACCCAGTTAATTGCAGAGTTCTGTTTCATTAGTTGGACAACTGAGTCACCCTAACCTGCGGTTGTTTGCAACAGCCAAAAATGAGCTCCCGATATTTAATTACACCCTTTACTGAAAGGGAAAGGGCAAACTGTAGCCGAATTCAAAGCCTGTGTAGCTCTTCCCCACTCTAATTACGGGGCTGTCTGGGCATTTCTGTCCAAGTCACTTCTGGCCAGAAGTGGTGTGAGCAGGGTGGACAGGGCACTGCTGCGATCAGGGTTGTTAGAGGTGAGTCTGTGTGGTTTAGTGTCCTGTGAAGCTTTCTGGTAAAATAACTCGCTGGAAAATATTTCTGTGTATGGCACAGAGTGGTTCATCTTTACCTACCGTACTTTCTACTCTGCATTTGCTTTCTCTTTGGAAAGGTGGAAGGCATCTTTTCAGAGAACTGCTCGTCTTTTTGTAGCTAGAAACACTTGACACAAAATAACGGAATGGCTTTACAGTTTGTGCCTGACGTGTGTTGTCTAGAGATTGCTTTTCCTGTTAAAAAATGGGAATGTCAGTTATCTGGACTGACGTCTTTCTTAGATGCATAAGGAGATAAATCGTAATGCTTCTCTTACTGAAAACAAGCCCGTTAACTTCATCTGTACAACTGGAGCTCTGAAGCTGTCTCGTGCAGTAGATGGAGTGAATTGGTAGCAAGCAGCTGAAAACAGCGCTGTCCCATTGAGTGTTTGCTAATTTCTGAAATAAAGGTTCATCTTATGAAATGGGGCAAATATCTTTACCCTTTACTTCTCTCCTTGTTTGTATTTGAAGCTCAGACCAATGAAACCTTTCTGTTGCAGTCTCTGGTTCGTGAGCATTTTGGGAAGCAAGTAACTGAGAATGAGGTGTTGGTATTTAAATATTTATAACTTTGTTTTTTCTTAAGCTCTCTCTCCAGGCTGCAGAAATTTAAACAGTAGTATTTTATTTGCCATTCTTGCTAATCTGTGCCTTTTCTCTGTAGAATGCGGAGAGGAGCAGCCCAGCGCTGTCGTCCTCGGAGCAGCTCAGTCACCCAAAACAGAGAGCCCTGATGGCAGAGGAGAGGACTCCCATCCACTGGAGGGAGGGCAGGGATCGGCCTCTCCTGCGCTGTCGCTGCCATCGGGCTCCACAAGCAGGTGAGTGAAGGGGTCTCTTCTCCATGCTCTGTTCCGGATCAGACCAAGCTCTGCCCGTGACCTTGAGTGCTGCACGTGTCCTGCGTCACGGGAGGTTGCTGGGCTGGGGCTGCCGCTTGTTCTCCTCCTGTTGCTGGCTGCTCGCTTGCTTGAGGGATGGAGCTCAGATACATTCAGCATTCCCTGGTGGTTTTGTGGTGACCTGATAGAGGGGCGATGGTGTAAGTGCTCCTTCTGATACAGAAATGATGAGTGTCTGTGAGACCAGGAGGGAGTTTGGTGTTTCTCTCCCACTGCATCATCTTCCCTCCTGTTTGAGGTTTTATTTAGGAAGGTCGAAAAGCTGATATAGCCCAAGTCTTTCCATAGTTCTTAAAGTTAGGTATTGCTGTAGGAAACAGAGTTTAAATGACTGTTGTGTGCAGTTGGTGGTAGAGCGCCACTGGACCCTGAAGTCCTGACACCCACTCACTTCTCTTTCTTCATGCATTTGCTTTTGTTTCCTGAAATTGCCTTACTTGGTTTCAAGGAAGGCTTTATAAATCATGTGAGATTTTATGCTTTTGATAGTTCAACGATAATTTTATTGGAAGGAGACTCAGCTGTTATTGCTTATAAGATCTATCTCATTTTTGAAGGTAGTGTTTGTCTCTGTTTAAGATATTTACTTCATGGATCATAGTTTGCTATCTACTATTGATCAGCTGTCAAAGATGATGACGATGAATACCTGGATAAATGTCCTATTGCAGTGCTGGCTGCTGTGGCTGAAAAAGTCATTGAGAACAAATACAGGATAACTGATTTTTGACATGTGTCTGAAAGCAAAATTGCTAATGTTGATAACAGGCTTGCTGTCTTGTTAATAGCAGAAATGAGAGGAGAAGGCACCCTTTGCAGGTCTGCGTTAGGAGTAAGGAAAAGGCTTCCTGTGTTTAGAAGTGGGAGGTAACCGGAGGAAGCAGCTGAAGGTCAACAGCAGAGCTAGGATAACATTCCTTAATTTCCCACCCATTGCACCCACAGTGTGTGCCTCTTCCTCCTTGTTCTGCAAATATCAAGAGTAATACAGTGCTTGTCTTCAGCATCAGTTATTAAAAGAACAGTTTAGTTGTTGAAAAGTTTAACAGAAACCGATTTCTCTAAATTAGTTTCGGTTCACAAAGAGTTTTTAAGTGTCAGTGTGGGGATTGACGGTGCTGCCTTTCAGAGGTAAACATTAAACGGTGAATGAAAGCCTCGGAAGACGTAGGAAAGATGAGATCAACTTGGGGATTAGAGAGCATCACCTGTTAAACATCTTGGTTTTAAATGATCAGGTTTTGCTGCCTGCTTCCATTTACTTTAAAAGGGAGCATATAGTAAATATTTGTCTGTAAACAGCAATATGCTGGCTGGGCAGATCACTTATGTGCAGGCAGAAAGGATCTTTGCTGCGGTTCCAAAATATCATTACATTTATTTTTGTTTGACTTCCAACTTGAGTTCTGTTCCAATAAAGACATTTCCCTCCCGGTGGCCATTCCCCTCTTTACTGTATGTGCCTTTCTGCCTGAACTGTTGCTGTAAAACGGATAAATGTGGCATATCATCGTGTTCGCTGTTTAATGTGTAACAAACCTGTTCAGGTTACTGATGCACTGGCTTTAGTGAAGTGTCTCGGGATATAATTTCCTCCCTTGTGCTGCAGGTAACTGTTATCTCTGTAATTTCTTCACTTTTCAAATAGAGTCCAGTGCCCCGGGCTCACGAAGAGACCTGCACGTTGTGACACCCGGTATCTGAGTGTCTTCTTTTCAGGTCTGTGGTCCTCAGAGCAGGATCCCCAGCTCTTGGTGAGACACACAGAGTCCAGGGATGGAGATGTCAGCTCCAGCCCTGGCAGTGCAGGGCCTCGGCTACTCGGGGATGGAGTCTCTGTGCTCTCTCTGGGCATTTGACCACCCCCACAATACAAAGGCTTTTTATTACGTTTTGAGGGAATTTCCTGTGTGTCAGTTTGCGCCCGTTGTCTCTTGTTCGGTCACCGCTGAGAACAGACATCGTCCTCGCTCCCTCCCGTCAGCCGTTGCTGCGCGCTGAGAGTCCCTTGAGCCTTCTCTCCTGGAGGCTGAACAGTCCCAGCACTCGGCCTCTCCTCTCACATCTTGAAAGAATGAAGAGTGAAGGAGAATCAGGGGCTTCACCATTGGCTTTGAGAGACGCGGCCTGCAGACCAGTGAGCTGTAGGGACTCGGCAGTGGACACCGCAGGTCAGAGTCCGAGTTCTGCCCTGGGCAGCGAGCAGGTGCTGGCTCAGTAGCGTTGCCTTGTGATGCACACCCAGAGCCCTCCTGATTTTAAGCACTGAAGCCCATTTAGAAACGGACCAAGAATTAAGCCCCGAACTGGAGGAGAAGCAGCATCCCCTGCAAGGCTCTTGCAGGCTTGCGCTGTTCTGGGTTGTAACCATCTCTCCTTGAAGCTGCTCCGCTCAGGATCTGCACTGAAAGATGAAATGGGCCAGGGAAAACGACTCTTTGGTGTTCAGTTAGAAGGGAAGAAACCTGTGCTTTGTTCCAGGGACTGGTTTTACATGCCCGAAGCCTCAGCGTCCCCATTTGCTGCTTGTGCTGTGTCTGCTGTGCCGCAGACAGGGAGCTCCAGGGACAGTGGCAGCAGGACCTGGCCTGTGGTGTGGGCAGGGGCCAGGCTGGGGCCCAGGCAGGAGCAGCTCTCCCCAGGGCTGCTGCAGGGCCCATCTCGCAGCTTTGGTCGAGGTGTCACCTCTGCCTGGTGCACAGGTGGTGGATGGAGCTGCTCCCGCTGTTGTTGTTGTCCTAGAGCTCTGGTTGTGATTTTAGTTCCACAGAAAAGATGCCTTCGGCTTGGCTTTTCATCTGGAGCTTAAACAAGGTGTTCCTGTTCTTCGCTATTTTACTTAATTTATTTTTTTTGGATTGCAAATTAACCTTCTGGCATTAAGGACCTTGGAAAATTTGGAATTTTAATCTTGCAGAGTGAGTTCTTGGGAGGTAGAAAGGGCTTGTCCTAGCTCATCCAAGATGTCATTAAATCTCTGTTTCACTGCCAATTTGGTGTGTGAATGATGTTATGAATGATTCTCCCCATGGCCGCTAACATCCAAGTTAAACTCGTATTCTTTGCCCTTTTCTGTCGTGTATCAGGTCAAGGCTGATGGCAGTGTCTGAGACTGTCGAGGTTTGCTGCGTGGCAGCTCCTGGTGATCTGAAGGGGCTTTGCTGAACCAAGCTGGTGATTCTGGTGGGAAGCATGCATTGGTTTGCTTTATGTCTGGCTCAAGCAGAGTTGTTTATTCTTCCTTTTTTTATGCATTTGCTCTCCTCAGATGAAGTATTTCCATAGGCTTCCTGAATCAGACACAGCATCTCTCAGTTGTACAGAGTGGTGGGTTCGCATCACAGATATTTGAACCTTCTTTTAAAAACAACCCCAACCATGCTCAGTAGCTCCCCATGGTTTACTCTTAAATTCAGTTTCTTTGGAGCAGAACTCCTGGAGTCTGCACAGAGCTGTGTTTTCAGAACCTCTCTGGGGTTTTCTCCTCACTTTCCTGCTTTGTGCATATCCCCTGGTTTGGACATGTGCTGTGGTTTTATTTGTTTTTCTTTAAGCGCAGGGCAGTTTGCTGAGCCATAAAAGCGAGCTACTGCGCTGGCCAAGAGGTTCAACAAAGGGGGTGTTTTTGTTTTGAGTTTATTTTGGTTTGGGGGTTTTTCTGTTGGCTCTTCACACTCCCGGCACGATGCTCACATGTCGCAGGTACCAGCAAAACAGACCTGAATTACAGCAAGGTTTTCAGGCACCGTGAAAGCCCGTGCAGTCGTACAGACGGCATGAAGTGTCCCTCTCCGGTCACTGCGGGGTTAATGTTTTGTTAGGCCTAGTGAAATAAATGTGGCATAAGTGAAAAACGAATTATTTGGGTTTTGAGGGTTTAAGTGGCATTGTGCTGCTGTTCCAAGTAAGGATTCTCTGAGGCTCGCGTTTTGTTTCTGATAATGAGAGGATATCCTTTGACGAGGGCAAATGTTTTCCACATTCAGATGTCAAATCTTGAAATATGTTTGGAAGCCCAAATCCGCGTGCTGTGCTTTTGTGACGAGAGCATTTCTAGTCGGAGGGCTGATGTTGTGACGGATTAAAAGGAATTCGGTATTTTGAGCAGCATGTAGAATAGAACAAAACAATGTTGAATTTAGAGAGTTTAAATGTTGGTTCTGTTAAAAGATGCTGCGAGTAAATTAACGATTCTTGTGTTTTCTCCTTCATGAGGCCTTCTGCCTTTTGCCGGTCTGGTGTCAGCGTTTGCTAAGGGGGCAGCTGGTTGATTTTAGGAGCTCATACATTGTTCAGTGATCGCTGCCGTACTGATACTATTCAAGAGTTGATAGTTTATTTGAGAAAACGAGAGGTTTACACCTGCTGGGGAAAAAAAATAGAGGTCACGCATGGGGTTGTAGCCTTGACCCAAACGTGTTTGGCCTTTTCATAAATTAAGGGCAAAATGTGTGTGACGGCTGATGACAAGGCAGAGGCACGGCTTTTGAAGGGTGTTTTTTCAGAGCTATGCAGTTGTCCATAAAGCTTTCACAGAACTTGAGTGCTCTGTGTAAATAGTCCCACTGCGTTCTTTCCCCGTCTGGGGCTGAAGCCAGATTTTATGCGGCTACTTAAACAACAGGAAAATTGGAAAAGAAACTGGGTGGGACAGTGATAGGGCAGTTAATGAACTGTGTAGAGGAGGTTCTCTGTTAAAAGTATGTATATAATGGGGATAACACTCAGTTTTTAAAACAGATTATTTCTCTTTAAAACTTGACGTTAGCAGAAAGCGCCTTTGATCCGTCGTTTGGCTCACTGAGACATTGAGGCGCGCGCTGAGACACAGCGGTGAGGCTTCGTTTTGAAGTCCTGGTGGCAAAGTGCTGTGTCTGCAGCTCGTGTAAATCTGCCGGTGGATACACGAAGCGGCTGCCAGGGGAGGTCGGTGCCCGAGTGAGGGGCCTCATCGGTGATAAGTGGGGCTTTCTGGCATGAAGGTGAGGAGCTATTGATCAGGAGATTTGGGTTTAGCTGGACACTTATTGTTAGATTTACATGCTTTGCAGAATTGGGGCTTTAGCTCATCAGCTGAAGAAGAGGTGGAAAGAGGGAGCTGTGTCTGTGAGTGGAGTTCACTGAGCACCTCCCAGCAGACGCCAGGTTGTCCAGAGACCATCGACGGGACTGGACGGCTGGAAAAGCTGCGTCAGCTCTTCCCTGGCAGCTGCGGTCTGGGTTTAAAGGAGGCGCTGTCCTGGTCCCTGGGCTGTCACATGAGAGAAGTGTATGAAAATGTGTTGTTTGGAGGAGTAGCTGCCTTTTCCAGTCCTTTAGTACGCTCTTGACTTCATAAACTTGTACTTCTTTGTCTCGGAGATTATGTATATTACAGGGCTAGGTAGGTTGTCTTTGTTTCTTGGCCTCAAACATGGGCTCACTGTGGAAGGATGAGGAATGAGTCTCTGCTATGTTGTGTATCTGCACCTTTCTTAGTAACATGGTCAGGAACAGCGAGGAATGGTGGGCAGAGCCCTGGAGAAGTGATGTCCGCAGCTGATGACCTCAGGTATGCGCAGGGGAAGGCGATGTTACGTGGCGTGTGTCCAGGAGGACACCAGTCCCCAGGCCAGAGCCGTGGGGTTTGGGCATCTCTGGGCCCTGAGAACAGGAGCGATGGTGCCTCAGTGCTCGCAATGCTTCAACCTGCATCGTGTCCCGGCTGCGCTGGACTCCTCAGGAAAGGATTTAAGAGGGATCCAGCAGAGCTTTTCCTGTTCTGGATGCAGAGCCTCACAGATGTGCGCTCGAGCTGCAGTGGAGGCCGCTGAAAGCCAAGAAAGCCTGGAAGGAGTCAAGAAAACCAGCGAAACAGGGGAACCTGTGTAAGTTTAGTGCAGATGAGCCCTCTGTGGAGACTCCTGGAAGGCCCAAGGCTGGCAAAGACAGGCAATGGAGCCGTGACTGGCGGTGCCAGGGGTGCTGGGAAGGCTTCAGTCTTACCCAGGGTGTGTACCCCCCGCGCAGGGAGCTCGCACCGTCTATCACAGCAGGTCCAAGCGGGAGCAGCATTGCCGGGTGGAGAAAACCATTTTGCATCACTCCTTGGGACTGGGCATTCACCTTCACGTGGCACTGGCAAAACAGGACAGGCTGTAGCTCACTTCTGGTGCCAGCAGTGGGGAAAAAACCCACATGGTGCACGTGCCAGAGCTCAGGGCATGGTGCACAGCGAGACGGAGCGGGTGAAGGACACTGGCTGCTCACCGTGGAGCCGAGAAGGAACTTAATCTGCCTTAAAATAAACAAATTCAAAGAGGCATTTGCTCCTTTCATTTTTAGAACGAGACACGTTATTCACACTTACATCAGCTTATTTCTTTCTATTTTAAGGTGGTGTGTTTATCTTAAAAACGAATTTTAAAATAGGTGGGGGGGGTGATGCGGTTGGTGGAAGCCGAATCCAAACGATGGTCAAGAAAGGAATGGTTTACCCTTGTTGGTTGGCAGTCAGCGCTCAGAAGAAACGGATCCTGCAGAGACGTTGGGGAATTGCCCGGGTCACTGGAGCTGCGCGTCTCGACCTGGAGATGGGGGTGCAGGAAACGTAACCCCCTCCCACTCCTCACCCTGCCTGGGGCATCACCTCCTGCCCCTGCAGGAGATACGGCTCAGGACTTCGGGGTTCTGCTACAGACTCGTCTGGAGTGCATGGGTAAAACCTTGGGGCAGAATAAGGACCTTTCTGGGAGAAAAGGATGGTCCGAAGATGGCTCTGGCTTGGTCCTGCCCCAGTGCAGGGAGCTGTCTGGGAGGAATGGAGAAGGCAGAAAATACTGAGGAAACAAACAGAACTGTTCTGAATTCTGTGGTCAGTGTAGGCCCCCTAAGCTGAAATTCATAGAAACAATGTAGGTAATGAGGTAGTAGTGTCTTTTTTTATTGAATTAATTTTCTGCAGTTTAAATGGATTCATTCAAGGATAAGAAGAGCTTAGGGGTTTTCTTCAGGGGAAAAAATACTTTAAGAATTCAGTTAGTGGTCAAAATTTCTTTTGCTTTGTTGAAAGTGGTTTTTTTTGCAATTGTTTTTCGGCTGCCTGGCGTATTTAAGGAGTTGTTTTAATTTGCAAGCAGGTTTTTCCGCCCCCACACATGGGAAAAAGGTGTATAAGGACTCAAACCCAAGCGATTGCTCAGACTTTGTGAAGGAAATTGCTATTTGGGAGAGACTGGAGGCACAGAACTGGCTCATTGGGTGTCTGGCTTGGAACAGTGGATGGTCTGGAGAAAGGCTGAAGCGAAGAAAGAAAGAATTCTGAAACAAAGAAAGAAAGGATTCTGAAACAAGGGGGTTTTTGGCTGCGGCGGGGAGGTCCCTGCCCACGGCGTGGTTTGTTCAGGTACACACATCAGTCCTCGCTCTCGGGGCTGTGGGTCACTGCAGGGCTCCCGTTGCTCTGGGGTCCATTGCTTCAGCACGAACGGGCAGAGGGGCAAAGTCGCGCTAGGACATTTTGTGCATCGGCTGTGGATGTAAATGAAGGACTTGCATTATTGTTCTGAGCGCTGGCCAAATTTTTTGACTTTTATTGTTGTGCTTGTGACGAGCACAGTTGGTGATAAACGCCAGCAATGCTGCGTTTCTCGAGACGGGGAAGTACATCGTGTCCAGGCATCAAACCTTCCCTTTTGCTATTTTAAGGGGCTGAGAGCCCTTGTCCTCCCCCCTCTTTTTTAAAATGTAATGGGAACATCAGGGTAGGATTTAGAACTGTGATAATAACTCATTCCTCGGGCATCCAGTTCGGGTACTGAAAATGAGTTTTTGACAGACTCATAATTCTGAGAGTAAAAAAAGAGAAAAGCTGGACTCGACTGTCCTGTCCATCGCTGTTTTCACGGCGTGTCTCACCATGTGTTTCACTTCTACGTTTCTTTAGGTTTGGTGCCGAGTTTCCAAAATTGCACGCAAAGCCTTTAGATCCATCTGGGTTCACAGGAATTTTCTCCATACGCAGTGCTTTCTGTGTATTTTTGGTATTTGCTTCCTTTTTATCTCTCTGCCTAAATGTGAGAACATGTATTTTTGGGCTGTTTTCCCTCGTATGTATTTGAACAAACACATAAACCCTCTGCTATCTGCGTGTAAAGTTATGACTTTGGGGATGTGTTTGTACGACTCGTGTCTGCTGCCCTCTAACAAACAGAGGATTGATTTTGCTGTCAAACCTTTAAAGTAAATCCAAGCACATCGGTATCCAACGGCTGCCCCATGGTTTACACTGAAATCTCCCAGCTGTTTGTGTAACGTCGTTTGTTGTGTGATTTCGGCAGTAACGCACAGACTGCTTGAGTTGCCAGGCGCTTTTTTGAAAGATAGTTTCCAGAAAACGCCGTTTTCCAACTCGCTAGTTGATTTCTGCGACCCTGCAGTTTGGGGTACACTTGAGACCTTTGCAGTAGTTTCTGTCACGGAGCCTGAACGTGCAGCAGAAGTCACTTGTCAGTGATTGACTGGAGTACTGCGTTCGCTCAATTCAGATTTTACTGACGTTTGACAAAGCTTTCTTGTTATTTAAAACCCAGACTGGAAACACCTGTGTAGGATTCTTTTAAACTTGGAGCACGTGGAGGGGTCTGACTGCTGTCCCTGAGCTCATACTTGTATTCACAGAATGGCTCGGTTGGAAAATCCCTCTGAGATCATCATGTCCAACCGCTCCTGTCTACCCCCTAAACCATATCCTTAAGTACCTCGTCTGCCCGCTCTTTAAACACATCCAGGGATGGTGACTCCACCACCTCCCTGGGCAGCCTGTTCCAGCTTCTGACGACCCTCTCAGTAAAGAACTTCCTCCTTATCTCTAACCTGAACCTCCCTTGGCACAGCTTGGTGCCGTTTCCCCTTGTTCTATCCCCCATCACCTGGGAGAAGAGACCAGCACCCACCTCTCTACAACCTCGTATTGATTGAATAGGGCTGTGCGTGCACGTGTGTGCGCGTCCTCCCACGCGTGGGCTCTTCCAGTGCTGACAGCTGATTTTAGGGGTTGTTGATAGTTGAATTGAGTGGCGTCCTGGTTAAAGTGGCCTCTGTGACTGCTGTAAAATGCAAACGTAGCAACCTGGGCAGGCTGCTCGGGAAGATGAGTGCTGTGTTTCTGCGTGGGAGCAGGGCTATGGCAGCCGCTTGTCACGTGGCGGACAGGGGCTTGGCTCCAGACGAGTGAGCACTGCACAGCTCTTCACTGCTAGGGGAGCTTTAGAACAGATTTACATTTTATATAGGCCTAAGTGTTTAAAAGCAGCAAATTAACCATGAGGACTTTGTGCACTGATGTGCTCGCTCTTACAGAAGCGGGCTGGATGACGTTTTGGGCTGTCCGTACTCGAGGGCTGGCTGAGCGCTGGCACTGACTCAGTCCCCGTGTCAGTGGAGTTCAGCTGGTTGCCAGAAAACTCATGCTGTGGGGTTGTTCCTCCTCATTTATTTATTTTGAATTGCCATCTTAAATCCTTCACGTTGAGGCTTCCCACCTGCCCGGCACTGATGCGGAGTTTGAGCTGATGTGTTCTGTATTGTAAGTGTACAAATACTGACTTAGAAAAGAAACAGCTTGTTTTCCTTGTCCTGCTAGAATGTAAAATTACGTGTGAAGATGAAGACCTCAACGATCTTTTGGAGCAGGTTAAGACAAAAGTCGTGACACATCTTGCTTGCTTCGGTGCTCATTCACCTCAGTTTGCAGCACCCAAGGCACTGAGATGCTTTTTTCCCTTTGTCTAAGAAAAGCATCCATTAAAGTTTAAAATTAATTGCTGTAATTAAGAAATTAATAGCTTTATCAAATACATCTTTCAGCGGCCAGCTTCAGAACATGCGATCAGACCACAGAGCCAAACGTTTTGGGGCAGACAGCAGCTGGAGGCGGCAGTGACCCTGTGCAGCGCGGGCACTCGGCTCTGCTGACAGCTTGGATGTTTGTTCCCTGACCGTTTCAATGGGAAGGTTTTTTCATTGATGCTGTTTTGACCACATTTCTTACTATGGTCAAAATGCAAGCTTACACCTGAGCCTTCAGCTTTGAGGTTCAAAGCCCTTTGGCTCTTTGAAATGTTGTACTTTACCCACCACAGTATCTTGCGAGTCCTCTCCGGAGAAATTCCCTGCTGTCTTTGAATGCGAGGCTGTTGTAGCTACCTACAAGCGGACATGAATAGAGAGAATTGTCTTGTACGTTAAATAATGAAAATAAGGCCCAGTAATAGCTCTGAAAATTGTGATGCAGAGCCAGAACTTTCAGGGCTGTGCTGCTGGTTGAAATGATTTGTCGTTGGTTGAAACTGGGTCTTGTTCCCCGTGCTGTGGAGGGGTCTGTCTGCAGATTCCACTGCCTTTGCTAACTAAGGCCCTACTTTGTCGCAGGTGTTGCTAACATCATTTCCATCTGTTTTATTTTCCATCTGTTCCATCAGCTCCACCTCAGACATTTTCAGAGATCTGCAAGAGCCTGAGACAAGCTCAGCGTCTTCTGACGAGTAAGTGGAGCACATGCGTGGAAATGTCCTTGTCACCGGTTTAGCTCAGAGTTTCCAGGTTGTGGACTCCTGGGCGTTTTCTGTGGGAGAGGGGAATGTCTCCAAAAAGCCAGGTTCTTGGTGAATCCCCGCAGTTGTGGGAGATGCAGTTCAGTCAGTGGTTTTGGATCCCTGGAAAATAAACCTGGGTGCTCCAAGGATCTGCAGCTAGCTGGTTGAAAATCATTGCTCTAAGGTATATTTGAGCTTGAATATATGCATGAATAATATGTGAAGATGGGGAGGAAATACAGGGATATGTGGGGGCGTTGAAGGTGTGCAGTTACAGTGCCATTTGGAATAGTGTAGAGTTAGGTCAGCTGGAGAGCTCTGTAGTTATTCTGGAAAGGAAGGGGAGTGAAGACTGGTGGGGTCTGCGGCACAGTCAGCCCTTGCAGCCGAGACTGCTGTGATCTGGGGTCTCTTTTTGAATCACACACCCACTTGGTGGCTGATTTTAGGGGTGTGCTGAGAACCACATCGCATTTAATTCTCGTAGTTTGCTTTTCAGAGTATTTATGACACAGTTTTCTCTATTATCCGTTACTTACATGTGGTCAGTACATTGTGGCAGCTCTTAAAATTCATGATTAATGACAGAAGTAGCATTTGAGACTCTCTTAAAATGTGTGTTTAGATAATCTAATGGATCTGAAGGAGCTTTAATGGAAGCACTGATAAGGCCTTGATTGCAGTGGCATCAGAGGTCAGTGTTGGAGTACATCACTGGAAAAGCAGTCGTGAAGCCTTGGTCGTGGGGAGCTGAGCGGGGTGTGCTGGCGGTGCACTCACAGGCACCCTCTGTTCTGTGGTACCTGGGAGTGACGGGCAGGAACGTATGAAATCCTTGGCTGCACCCGTTGCAGACACTGGTCTCTGATCCCTGGTGATGATCCCCTGGTGTGTCAACCACGTACCAAAGAGCAAGCAGCCACAGCTCTTTCACAGATGTCTTTAATCTGCTGCAAGATTTGTTTAACCCTGCTGTATGGGGGTCAGGGATCGCCTGAAGACCTTGCTAACCACCTCAGTGTCATTATATCTCAACTGGCTCTTTCTCAGTGGGTTGGATCACTAGAAATTGGGCTCCTGAATAAAGCCAATCCACAGGGCTCTGTGGCTCCAGCTGTGATCAGAAGGGAAAGGTGGAGCTGTGGCTACCAGAGCTGAGGGCTTACGAGCCGGGGAGCCAGCCAGCACTGCAGCTCCCTGTGTTGTCTGGATTCGATGCTTGAGGTGTGAAATGCACAGCGAGAAATGGAGAAGATGCGTGTCTGTCCCTTGAGTGCATCTTGCTCTGTCTGGGGACACCAGGACAACCAAGAGCCACCTGGGCCAGCTGCACACACAGCTCTGTGTGTGTCCATCCTTGGGATGAGCACCATGGGCTGCTGCTGCCGCCAGCACTGGCTCTGACCTGATGGGCATCCAGGGCAGGGAGGGACGGTGGCTGGGCAGCAGTGAGGCCAGCGAGAACGGCACAGAAGAACCCAGAGGTTTCTTGGCTGCAGTTGGGAAGTTACTGAATTTATGGTTGGTGTGATGAGCTTGCGTGCTGTTGCTTTTAAAGCCAGCGACCTTTACCAGGATGCAAACGTTGGTATGAAAACACACCCGCTCAGTGCAGCGTTGAGTGTGTGGAGGACGGGGCTGGAGGTGGTACCCGTGGGTGCTGTGGTGCTCGGTGCCCGCGGGGCTCTGCCGGTTTGCGCGAGGGCTTGGGAGCAGAGTCATGGGGGAACCGTTCTGCACTGGCCCCAGGATGAGGAATGGGAACAAGAGGTACGTGCTTTTAAAACAAATTTGCACTTAATGGTAGAGCTGTAATTAATTACCACGGGGAACTCAGTATTTTCTGTAAGAATTAATTGTGGCCGCTTTTATTGGGGGAAAGCTTAGGTTTTGATGACTCTGCGCTTCCTGTGGAAGGGTACTTAATGTACTTCTGATGATATTTTAATAGTCCGTGTAATGCTTGGAGTATATGGCTTCTATTTATTACATTTAGCTATAATTTTGTAGATAGTAGTCTACCATGCGTGTTAAAAACATCCAATTTAAAAGTATTTTTGAGAATTTTGCAGAAGTGACGAGCAAGGCTCAGAGTCTTCACCTTCCCAGCTGTATTTTCCATATCTTTGGAGACTGCCATCTCCAAACTTGCAGATGGGGGACTGTGGTTTCTTTACCAGCAGACAGTGATCGCAATTAGTTTTGGTGACGATACAATCAAGCTATTGTCTGTTCCTCTTTTGTGCTCCCTGCACTCCCATTCTGGAGGTGCCAACTGGCAGAGCCGCTTTCTGCACTACAGGTGTTGATACGCTGGGGCTTCAGGGTTTGGCCCTTCGTGCATGGGTTGGGAAAACACATCATTACTTAGCGGGAGAAGAAATGGGAATGTCAATAGCAAAAACAGCGCTGGAGTTCGTTAATGGAGCGCTCCTACCTAGCGGTAATGGATGTTCACATCAGCTGTGCTATGGATCCATAGCAAAACCGTTTGTTCCTTTGGTAATTACCTTCAGGAGGTGAGGGGAGACCTTGTCACTGTGCAGCTCCTGAAAGGAGGGGATAGCGAGGCGGGGGGGTCGGTCTCTTCTCCCCAGTAACAAGTGATGGACAGGGGGAAATGGCCTCAAGTTGTGCCAGGGGAGGGTTAGATTGGATATTGGGAGGAATTTCTTCACTGAAAGGGTTGTCAGGCACTGGAAGGGGCTGCCCAGGGAGGGGTTTAAAAGCCGTGGAGATGTTGTGCTCAGGGACATGGTCTGGTGGTGGCCTTAGGGCTGGATTGGTGGCTGCACTCAATGATCCCAAAGGTCTTTTTCAACCAAAACCACTCTGTGATTCACCCAGGAAACTTCTCAATTATTTGATGGGTTTGTTTAAGGTGAGTGGTAATAACGTTTGGCCAGGTTGGTAAGCACAGAAGAACATTAGATAAAGTAAACCTGTAGCTTTCATGAAAGCTCTTTGGCCATTGCAGAATGGGTCCCGTGGGGCACTGAGGGGCACAGGGGTCACTGGAGGGCTCTGCTCTGGTGAAGCTTTCTTGGGAAGCGCAGGCAGCACACCACAGAACAGGCAGATGGTCTGTTCCACAACCAGCACAGGCTTTAAAAAGTTGAGTTATGCCAGAAAGATGTCACCTCTAGCGCTCTATTTTTATAGGAGTTTAATAATCAGGTATTTGCAAAACAAGGAACTAAATGACATAGAAGCTCCAGTTCTTGGCTTTGTGTTTTAATACATTTTTGGACATAAGGTAATTACCATTCTGCTGTGGAAAAATGTAGGCATCAAAGCTAGAAATGGGCAGAATATCAAACAGCAAAGCTAGCCTTAAACTAAATGAGATTTCTGTTTCGTTCTGTGTCAGAAGTCATTTGTTCTTGCAAGGGCAGTTGTGTTTTGCGAGTTCTCAAAACCAAGCAAACACACAAGGAATGGGGGAAGAAGGTGCAACCACTGATGGGTGTGCTTGTGAGGTGACACATGAGCAAAATCTGAGTGCCAGTTGTCTTTGCCCTGTGTCGTGTTCTGGGTTACCCTTCCAGGTACTTAAACTGTTGGCTCCGAGTTACGTTGCTGTCTTGCCTTTGCAGTACATTAACGTTTACCAGGGGTGAGCATTTGCAAAGTGAGGCTTTCCTGTAACACAAAACCCTATCGCTAATGGCCAGTGCGATTCCTGCACTGGATGAGCCTTTTCCTGAGGTGGGGAAGCTTCAGCCTGGGTGATGCACGGATGGTCTTGTGTAGCTCGGGCTCGTCTCTACATTTTGTACTGATGAGAATACTTTTAAATAGTGCACATTCAGACTTCTCCATCTTCTAATGTCTGCAAATCCCAAATGATGTTATTTGATATTAGGGCATGAGGACTGAACGTTTCAGAGCGTTGCAGACCTCACTTTTGAGGTGAGTCCGTACCCCCCCGTTGGACAGGTCTGGTTGTGAGCCTCGCCGAGGCTCTGCCGGCCGTACTCTGTTCAGTGACAGCCCCCGCGCTGTGGGGCAGTGTTATCAGGATAACGTGGGTCGTTGTTACTCTGCGTCTGGTGAAACTGAAGCAGCATTTCAGGCCCTCGGTGACTGGTGAGCACTTACTGAGGTCCCCTGTCCGAGGCAGGTGTCAAGCAGGTCACTGGTGCTGCAGCGAAACTGCAGGTTTGGGTCGGTTCCTCGGGCAGAATCAGCTCTGAATGCCTGAAAATTAACATGGGGTTTGATGAAAGGCTTTTGGAGTGACTTTACTGTTCAGTCATTGCTCGGTTTCACTTCTGCGGAAAAGCTGTAGCTGCATTTAGAGCTTCTAATGACGGTGACAAACAATGACAGGACAAGGGGTAACGGACGCAAGCTGGAACACAGGAGGTTCCACTTCAATTGGAGAAGAAACTTCTTCTCAGTGAGGGTGACAGAGCCCTGGCCCAGGCTGCCCAGAGAGGTTGTGGAGTCTCCTTCTCTGCAGACATTCAAAACCCGCCTGGACGCCTTCCTGTGTAACCTCATCTGGGTGTTCCTGCTCTGGCAGGGGGATTGGACTGGATGAGCTTTGGAGGTCCCTTCCAATCCCTAACGGTCTGGGATTCTGTGATTCTGTGATTTTAGAAATGGTACCTGGTGGCTGTGTTTCCTATACAGCTTTGTTGTGTGGAGAAAATAATGATAATGAAAAGCTCAAAAAGGCCAATCAGTCAGACTGCTGCAGTTCAAGGTCCCAGCCTGCCCCAGAGCGCACCCTGGACCAAGCTCTCCTCTTCAGGTGCAGTAAGGCGCTGGAAGTGCCACTGCGGTGTCTGTGCCGGGCGTCACCTGGGGGATAAAGCCCCGTGTGCTGTGCAGTCAGCATCTTCCAGTCCCTGGACGAGCAAACCTCGTTATTACAAAATGCACCATAAGATGTGGGGCCTGACTTACCCCAGCACCAACATTTGCACATTTCTCTGGAAGGTCAAGCACGTTTGCTTTGTGTTTTTGATCCTGGTGGCGCTGTGCCACGCGAGCAGTGGGTCAGAGCCTGGGAGTACAGAAATGTTCGTGCTGTGGTTAAAACGAGCGTAACCCAGGGTTCAATCTGTTTTAAAGCCCCCGAGGAATTGGCCCGATGTCCTCACAGCACGAGAGGTGCGTGTGGAGAGGCCGAGGAAGAGCGATGCTGAACGGTGCTGTGTGGTTTGGACACCTTCTGAAGACTTCTTCAAAAGCAAGCTGTTGGGCATGGGGGCACATCAGAGATCAGGACACGTTCATTTCCGTCCTGTCCACTCTGTCTTTTCAGCCATGCAGCATACAGATGTTTTTTCCACATGCTTTTAAAATTACTGCACTGTAAGACAGTTTGGAGTTAAATTCTCCTTTGCTCTCCTGTAGTTAGGCATTAAAATACACAGCTTCCTTTTCCTTCAGGTGAAGAACATACCTAACTCAATCAAAATCACCTTTTCCTCTTAATTTTCTGGAGACTAGTTAAGCAGCAGTCCCACTTGAGCAGGATGCTGTACGTTAATGTTCTGGAAAGATTCTGGATGCGTGACTTGGTGCTCCCCAAGCATCTGCTTCAGCCCTGCCTGGCCCCTCAAACCAGGCCCTTCAGCCACTCCAGCCGAGTCCTTTTCCTATGGTCTGTGCCTCCCATTCCTCAGCTGAACAGGTACACCCCAATCACAACCCATTTTTCCCCATGAACCACAATTATTTATTAGCCCGTGCTGCTGACTTAATTTTTTTGGCAGATAAGTGGTTTTAATTCAAGTTCAGAAATAGCGTAAGGTGCAGATTTAGTTCCTAATCCAGAGCAAGCGTCTCTGTTCAGGTGAGTGCCAAGAGGTGAGGCATAGCAATTGAATCCCGAGTGAGCTGCTCCTGCACACAGCCGTGCATCTGAGCAGCTCCGTGGCTGCGGCGCGTTCCCGGCGTATGGGATTATAAAGTGCCCAAGATTTGCACGTTCATGGCTTGAGAAGTGTTTAGTGTTACACTGGCATGGACCCTGCCTTCAGAACTTGCCTTGTGAAACAAAACTGCAGGCAACAATTGCTTTTGGTGTCATTTTGGGGTCTGCACTGTGCTTTCTGGAGGGGGGATTGGCAATACTGCGTGCAGGGTGCATCTTCAGGTTGACTTTAAGCAGTTATTTCTTGGAATAGATTTCTGTGACCAGTATCTTCTCTGGCTTGGTGGTAGTTACAAAGCTCGGGATTACTAGAAGTTGTCATTAGCTTCCGCACTTTTTAAATGTCTCCTTTTTAAAAGAATGCATGTAAAACAATTTATTAATTCCTCATTTAATTCAATGATATTTTTTTCTAATTTTTGCATCCTATCTTAAATTCAGCAAAAAAAAAAAAGGTAGAAAATGTGAAGTATTTCATTATGGAACGAAATCCAAATGTAATAAAAGGACAGTAGAGAGTGATAGCTGTAAGGTCATCTATGAAGGGGATGAAATGCTTATAGAGGCAGGATTGTGAAGTATTTATGGAAGTAAAAATAAATATCGTTTGTCCTCACGCACTTTAAACTCAAATAAATATAATTACTTTGAACATGAGTCGTTCCTGTTCAGCTCTTCCAAAGTATCTCACGTCCTCAGCAGAGACACTGACTGCGGCGTTTGGGACTTTTCCGCTGTTATTTTCAGTTGTGAATTCCCAGTTTAAGCCAAATGAGCAGTCCCTGCAGCATGGATTCACCCCAGCAAATGCAGAAAAAGAGAGAGCTTTTAAGGAATGTTTAATTAGGAATAGCTGTTGGTGGATGGGCGAGATCTTTCATGTCAACACTGCGTGCGGTTTCAAGCTCTGAGGCTGAATGATGGAAATGAGCTGCCTGATTTACATACGGCTAGTTGAGCTTGTTTTTTCTTTAAAATTAACTCCCTGACTAAAGAGAAAACCCTTCTTTGAGTTTCCAGTGGGAAATTCTTTGTCCATAAATGAGAAGAGGCTCTGGCAATGGGAGCCTGTGTAGAGATGGGTGTCCCAGGCGCTTCCTTCTTGGGTAACGGTCACCAAACCCGCTTGTCCTTGTCCTGGGTGGGTAACGGTCACCAAACCCGCTTGTCCTTGTCCTGGGTGGGTAACGGTCACCAAACCCACTTGTCCTTGTCCTGAGTGGGTAACGGTCACCAAACCCGCTTGTCCTTGTCCTGGGTGGCTCTGCTTCCAGTCCAATATAACAGGATCGCAGCTCCGTTGGCACCGGGGGCTGTTCTCGTGCGTGGACAAGGCATCTGGAGGGATGCTGCTGCGCCTCCCTGTCCCAGACTGGTCCCTGCTGATGGGACAGGCACCGCAACCACCCTGTCCCTGCGGGCTCAGGGTGCTATTGTTGTCTTTGAACAGTAAGAGAGCAGCCTTTCTGTTCACCATCACCAGTGACACCTGTGTGTGTGTGTGTCTGTGTGTGTGTGTGCCCACATACTGCTCACAGCATTTAAGTACAGCCTTTGAGGTTTGCTGTATATATCTTCAAAGCCTGGTTTTCATTGTGTCTTTCTTCTTTCCAGCAGCAGCTCTCAGGACTCAAGAGCTGGCAGAAAGTTGCGTCGGCCCCGCATGCCGGACAGCGATCAGCTGCTCCCCAGGACGAAGCAGAAGAGGAGCTAGCGCTGCGCAGGGCGAGGCTTAGGCGCTGAGAAATACTGCTTTGCTTTTCCAGTCTTCAGTGTATCTGGGTACTTAATTAAATGCTGAGTTTTCATGTAACCACCATTCAAACTGCCCTAAATAACCAGCGCGGTGTGCAGGCGCTTGTTCACAGCACTGTGGGCTGTCTGACTGTGAGGTGAGCAAAACACGAAGGAGTCGCGTGGGACTTCAGCAGCTCTTCAGCTTCTTTTGCCTTTTTCTGAATGTGTCTGTGTAAACTTACTCATGAGCGTGTATCAGTATTTCAGTTTAAACTCATTAAATTTGAAAGGCGTTGCAAGGTCGCTAGGCATTGAATATTCTGGCTTTAAAGTATTAGCATTACAGGGTCATATCTTCCTTAGAAGATGACGGAGTTTTGTAATGAAGTAAAGCGATGTGAGAAAATGAAATCTGAGCAACAAGGTAGGTTGTTAAAAATACAGCTTGTAAGAAAAATAGATACCATCAAAATATTCCGAGATGCTCTTACTGAGCTGTGAAGGTTTGGTCTCAGCCTTTTGCCAGGAACTGTGCAAGGAAAGACCAAATCTGTTTAGGACCGGGAGTCGTCTGTGTTTGGACTTCAGGCTGTAACTGGCACTGCACGTTCTGCTCTCAGAACTCTTCCTCCCCAGCGATAAAATGCAAAATCTGTGGTGAATATAGATGGTAATAACTCCGCTGAGGTGAGATGGCGCAGAGGAGAAACGGGAAGCTGGTTTTGTTCTAAATTTTTTACTGAAAGCAAACCTTTTGAAAGAGAGTAATGATTGACTCTGCTTTTTGCTCTGCCATTCAATCATAGCAGTTCATACCAGACTGATTTAAATTTCTGCAGTTAGCCAGAGAAGAATAAAAGTGCTTGGGTGCATAGTAATGGTCAACGTGTCTGAGATCCATGGTGTGTGGCTCAGCTCACATCCGCTGAGCATCCCTGGCAGGGTTTTATTACATTTTAATGACGTTTGAGTTAGCAGCACTTCATTTTCTTTATCACGGTAATGGTGTCCACTGTCATACACAGAAGACAGCCTCAAGATACATACCATTAGAACCTAAAATACGAGATCTGGCTCTAGAGAGAACGGGGATCCTGCTGTACTTCACTACCTGCGAGCTTTCCTTTTAATGTAGCGCAGGGCTGTAATCGTGGTTGTATTGGCAGCAGACGCTTCCTGTCTGGCTTTGGAGCCAGCCACCCCTTGCAGAGCTCAAGTTGGAGTTAATGACTGCTGCTGGGAGATGAACGTGTGCTTCAATACCCAGTAAGGAGAAACAGGCTGATGTGTGAAGTGTGGGTTAGAAGGGACTTAGGAAAAATCACTGTAGATGAGTAAAGCCCTGTGAAATGTGGGTCTGGGCTCTGGGTGCTGGTGCCGGGGAGCACAATGTGGGCAGTGGGGGCTGCCGAGGGTTTGTGACTCCGAGCAGAGTGAGGCGAGGAGCGGCTGCTGGGGCCCTGGAGCACCCCCGTGGTGGGGATGGCAGAGTACGGCCCCAACTCTTGAACATGAGAACATGTGTCACCTTGGAGCGGTTCTTGTTGATGTACAACAGCCACGAGCTCTGGAGGTGGCCGCTGTCCTCCGTTCCTTCAGTCCCATCGTCCTCCTCCGAGTGGGAAGCCAGAGCTCGGCCCTTGAAGGGTTCCCTCCTGCCAGCCTGGGCAGACGGGGGAGGCGTGATCCTTCCCCATAGCATTCGAGTCTTGCAGATGTTTTGGATGTAAACCCTTGTGTAGCGTTTGCAGTGAACCACGGGGTGACCTGCTGTCCGGGAACTGCGGCAGGCTTCCCCAAAGAGCTGTCCTTGGTTAAAATAAACCCCAAATGTTTATTTCTTATCCACATCTGCTTTGTTCTTTGCAAATACAAACCTCGGCTGTTATTTTTTTTTAGTATTGATGTTGGCATTTAAAGCTGCCCTGGCGCGTGCCGTCAGCGTGGCTGCTCCCCGGGTGCCTGCTGACCAGCGCTGGGTGCCAAATCTGAGCATCGCGACTGTGGCCATGGGCCTGGCTGTCACCGTCACCTCTGGGGACCCGCGGCAATGGGACAGAGTGAACCCTGCTCCTCTGCTGCGGCGTGGGATGAGGCACTGGTGGGACTGGGTACCCCTGGGGTGGGGACGTGTCCTGTGCGGCACTGGACGGATGTGCCGAGGTCATGGGGAATCCAAGGGAACGATTCTCATGGCTGCGTTGGTTGTACTGTTACAATTTGTTTTCTTGTATTTGTCATTGGGTAATTTAAGTGCAATTGAGCCATGCACGATGCTCCTACCCCTTCCTCCTGCGAGGTGTGGTGGTGCTGTGGTGCTGCGTGTTGGGAAGGACGGGTGGGAAGAAGGAATTCAGGGATGCACCCCCGCGTTTGCTCGGGGAGTAAAATCCTGAGGGGACAAATAACACCAAGCACGAATCACCCACACAGACGTCTTGGTCTTCACGTGAGGGCAGCTGAGGGAGCGGGGGCTCCGCAGGCCCGGGCAGGGTTTTGGGGAGGGCTGAGCGCTGGCCTCGCTGTTCTGCGCATTCCCATCCTGGCTGTGACGGCTGCAGGGTGTCCTGAACTGAGTGAGACGGAGCCACCCGACCTCCTGCGTGCAATAAGCAGCATTTAATTAAGATTTCGCTTTCTTTAACCATTTTCTTTGTCATAGCTCGTTATTCAGGGAAAGTGCTGGAATGCAGTATTCCTGTCCCTAAGAAAGCATCTTAACCTTCCTGCATAGGCAGCTTTAAATCAAGTATTTTAATGATCAGATGAAACACAACATCACACAGAAATTCCAGGATGTTAACCTCGACGTGTGAACGACTCCATTGCAGGATGACCATCCTGCGAGTCTGATTTTGTTGATTTACTTCTTTTCCTCCATGAATCCTGCTATTTCAGGTGTCCGTCAGGATCATAAAGGAGCGGGAACCATTTCCGAGTTTCTGCAGGCCCATCCACCACAAAACCAAACCATGTTTTTGTGTGGAGTTGGCACATCCCGCTCGACGTTTGCAGCCGCCTCTGCGCGTTGCTGCAGCGCCTCTTGGTCCCTCCGCTGCTCCTGGAGCTGTGGGGCCACGGTCGTCCCCGGCGCCGCGGAGGTGACGAGGTGCAGAGATGCAGTAGAGGGATCACGGCCTGGGCTCAGGGAGCGCCCGGTTTGCTGCCTGTTGCTGCTTTTGTTGCTCTGTTTGCAGGAAGCTGTAAATCCCAGCCTGTGTTTGCCCTGCGTGTTCAGACCGATCTGTGTTTTCCAACCAAATTGGTGTTTTCCGAAAGGTGACCTTTCCCTGCGTCTGTTTTCGCTTGGGTTTTCACTGGGGTTTTTGTACCTGCTGGAAAACGGCTCAGAGAAAGGAAACCTTGAAACCTTAAAACGCAGCCCCCTTCCAAACCAGCCCAAAAGTGCATTTATAGAAAAGAAAAGAAAATTACCTGAAATAAGGTCAAAGTTTGCCCTGTTCATAGGATAAATAACACCCTGAAGGTTCAGGAGCCTGGACGGCAGCCACGGTACCAGGCAGAAACACCCAGAAATATCCCCCGACCCCAGCACCGCCATCGCCGCCTCTCGTTTGGGAAATATTTGCAATCCTGCACTTAAAACCAGCGCGAGGCAGGAACACGGCGGTGGTTGTGGTACGCTGGTGGTTGCCTGGTGAGTCCAGGAAGGGAAATGCTGCCTAAATCCGATGTTGTGCCACAGTTTGTTGCATGGCATCGGGTTTTCTACCGCCCTTGTAATTTCTCTATAAAAAGTGCAGATTTCTGCAGGAACGGCATAGGTGGGCTGAAAACTGCTGTCTTCTGGGGAAGAAGATGAGTGAGGGTTGTGACTGATTCACCGCAGAAGGAACTGATTTATTTTCAGTGTGCTTTATCCTGCTTTTCCTGGGCTGTTCCAATGGTGTCACTGGGGATGGGGCAGTTGGAGCCATCCACGTCCTAAGCACCCGCAGCTTGCCCAGCCCAGGCAGCTCAATTGTCTGCAAATATCTCAAACCAGCTTGAAATCTCTCTCTTCAGGGCACCTCCTGGGTGAGTTATGGATCTGAGTCTTCCTGGAAAAGCTCTGCATCCTTCACCGTGTCGTGGTTTTACCACTGGTGATTTTAAAAGCTGAAATTTCCGGCAAATAACAGAGCATCAGTGGCGACGCTGTTAATAAGAAAAATGTTTTGCACAAAACTGTACGAAGGCAGGGACGTGAAGGAAACTAAACCACTAAACAGCTGGAAGGTTTTAAGGGGTGAAATTGGATTTGCAGGCTGTGGGAAGAGAGCGATGGCCGAGGTTAGCACTGCAGAACTGCAGAGGTCCCCACTGTGTGGGGAGCCCCAGTTTGTGGTGGGCAGCACTGCCGTCATGCAGCAATTTCATCACATGTGGTATTTTCCCCAGAACGGTGCAGGGCGGCCCAGCCACCCCCCTGGCTGCCGGAATCCCTGCTCACACGGTAAATCCTCGCTAGCGCCTTTGAAATCTGTTTCAAATAATCGAGTTATTAAATCCTTAATGCACCTCCTGAGCACGTAATTCACAGAGAGGTTTAACCATGCTTTTTCTCATAGAGCTTCCGTGTCTTACCCCCTAGGTAATTAACTTTTCTCTTGTTCAGGCTGGTTTGCTGGGTTTTTAAGCACTGTATTAGCTTTTGCTGTGAGGGTCAATCCTTAGCCAGGTCCTTGAAACCGATTCAGCGTGACACTGAAAGTGGGGTCTGCTGCCGCGCTCTGAGAGGGTGAATGTGCAGTTTGTCTGCTGAGAGTGTCTGTTTGCTGTGCCCCGGCGGTGTCCGCTGCTCCACAGGAACAGGAACAGGCGTGGAAAGCCCTGGCTGTGGCAGGGGACGGCAGCGGAGCCGAGGTGGGGCAGATGCTGGGAATGGTTTCCTGACCCTGCGCTGCTGCGGGCAGGCGTTGCTGGGGAGAGGCAGGATGTGCCTGCCTTCGTGCAACGGCCTCTGCTCCACAGGAGAAAACAGGAGAAAATGCATCCCTGTGCTCCCAGGATCCGTGTTTTGAAGGGCTGGCAGTGGTGATAATTACTGCTTTCACATATCAGACATCCCAGTAGCTGTATCGTGCTCTCGCTGCTGCAGACTGCGCGATCGGTAATACAAATTACTGAGAATTACAGAAAAAAGGCCAATTCACAGCAGCTGAGCGTGGGTCAGCACTGAGATCACAGCCGGCTGTGTTCACCAGGAGTGTTTCTACCGCACTGCTGGCTCCTGCCAAAATCCAGTGCTCCAGTACCTGTGAGGGAGCTGGAGGGAGGCTGTCGTGCTGTGGTAGTAATGGGCAATGCTGGCAAGACCCCTTGGTTGATTTTCGAGTGCTCCCTGGCGCTGGGTGGCATCACCCGAATCGCTTCTCTAACCCGTATCAACGGGATGGAGGCTGCGATGTGAGCAGCGGCTGTGCCACCGCTCCGGGGCAGCCCAGAGTGCACAGGGTCTGTGCTGGGGGAAGCTGGGGGGACCCCGGCCCTGGCAGTGGCTGGACCCAGGCACAGCCTGAAGCAGGCTCAGCACCTCCTGCCTGTGGAAGCTCCTTTGAGCTGTCTGGAAGTTGGCCCAAGAAGTTTGTTTTCTCTTGGAGCACATTAAGGAAGGTTTTTAGCCAACCCCATTTTCACCAGCCCTACCAGAGATGACCCATCCATGCTCAGGCATCCAGCAAGGTGCTGAGAAAGTGACTCCATGGGGTTATTGCTCTGAAAATCCCTGCTGTGCTTCCTCCCCTCCCTCACCACGCTCGTCCCCCCATCAAACACCGGTGTGATCTACATCGTCACCTACACAGTCCTCTGTGTCTTCTCCTCTCCTGGCCACTGCCATTAAATGATAACAGGAGAGTGGAACACAAGCAGGAGAGTCAGCAGTGGGAGTACTGCTCTTGGGTTGCGGTGCAAGGTAACGGAGTTGGCTGTCTTGCTTTGGTTTTGCTGGGTATTTTGCTGGCGTTTTTTGTGCTGCTGGAAGAGATGCTTTATTGACTGCTTTATTTGGTGCCACTCATAACTGCAGCTGAACGAAGAGTATTTATTTCAGTGGGGCTCTTCATGACTGGAAAGGAAATGACTGGCAAGTAATTATAAATAGCTGCTAAGCTAAAGAGACTGCATAGATTCATTCACTGCTGAGACATGCGAGTCTTTCTTGTGAGAACGTCATCTTGGTCCAAGAAAGATTCCTTAAAATACATCAGCCATAGGACCTCTTTGGGATGAGGCAGGCGGCGATGCAGAGGTTTGGGGGAGCCGAGGGCGTCACCACTGCCCCATCCTCACGATGTTCACTTGGTCCCACCTTGGCTTTGATGGGAGCCCAAGGCCGAGCTGTCGCTGGTGGAAGGAGCTGGGCTCTGGGTGTCTGTGGGGATGGGTACCACAAATGAAATAATTTATCAGCAAATGTGCTTGTAAAGAACCCACGCTCGCGAACCTTCAAGCCTTATTTTCAGCCAAGCAGCAGCGCGTGGCAATGACTCCCTGGGGCTGGGTGGTGGACACAACCTTCCCAGAGCTCGCGGAGTCATCACTGGGCGTTCAATGTCCCCGCGGTGCTGCCTGCAGCCCAAGGCTGCTGGCACAGCCCCTCCATGCTGCTGGAGCTGTGGGCAGAGCTGAGCACAGACAAGAGCCTCTCCCTCTCCCCAAGGCTTGGTCCTACATTGGGAGATGCTGCAGCAACCAGGAGGGTGTTTGCCCTTCTTGCAGTCCCCGCAGTTGGTTTTCTGCAGGACACCAGAGCTTTCACGGCACGACCTCAGCCTCGCAGGCTGACCAGAGTGAAGGGTTTCATCAGAGGGGAGAAGGGCCGCGGCGGTTTCCAGGGCTGACTGCCTGAATCCTTACAGTGGGTTCAGTGATTTTTGCATATGCCCATCGGCTGTGGCGTCAGGGCGGCGCTGAAGGTGTGGCTGTCAGGACGCCTTTCCATACGGATGCGTTTGCTCTGGGTCACGTCCTGAATGTGGGACACTTACCCCTTTGTTTTGTGGAAGCGTGAAGAGACCGGCTCCTGCCCTGCTACAATTAATCATGCAAATCCAGCATGGAAATAAACCTACAGCAAACACCGTCGCAAGGTGGGGATGGAGGCGGTTTCCCTGTGCCTGGAGGGACGTCTCCTTCCTCCTTCTCTTGGCCGCTGGAGCAGGGGGAAGCGCCCAGACCCACCTTTCCTTCTTGGTGCCCTCTGCTATCACCGTGCAGAAGAAACCCCAGAAAATCTCGTTTTCGTCCACGCTCCTCGTCCTGCGTTAGGTCCCAGTTAGAATAACAAACAGCGTTTGTTTTGAGCACACAGAGCTCACTGGGCCTGTGGTTTGCTCTTCTGGGCAGGGCTCGATATTTTGGCTCCAGATAGACAGGAAGGAGGATCCCCGTGGGAAGTGGCTGCTAAAACCCACCAAGCCTTTTCCATCTCAGGCCATAACGTTGCACCTCAGGGACCTGCACGTGGAAGCTCTGCAACCACAGCCCGGGGCCGATGCTCCTTCTTCTGCTCCATGCCCTCTCATGGTGACCAGAGATGCTGGGGCAGGAGGGATGCCCCAGCTTGGGGGGTGTCCTGGCTCGGCTGGGGGCATGCCCCGGTTTGGGGGGATGACCCAGTGGGATGTGATGCTGCGGGATGTGGCTGTGGAGTCCTGGGGGTCCTGAGGGGTGGAGGACGAAGCAGGGGTGGGGGCTGTGGGCTGAGGAGGTGGTGTTGGTGCTGAGTTGCAAAGGGCTGACAGTTTTTCTCTTCTCTCCCCCTAAGACCCCTCCGCTGGTACCAGTTTTCAGCGTGCTGCTGGTCTCCAGTAAGGAAAGCATCGCTGCCTCTCCAGGCACAATCAAAACCAATTTGACTGCCCCTCAGCGCTCTCTGGGAAAAGCCTTTCTTTTTAAATCCCTCGCTGGAGCAGCCTTGCAGACAACAATTTATTTGCGGCTCGCGTTGGGTCCTGGCTCGTTTTTTCTAACGCAGAGCTGCTGATGGGGCTTGTCGAAACAACCGCCGGTCTCACCGCAGCGAGCCTGAGCTGCGCACACGGCTGCCGAGGCGAACCCATCTGCATTCGAGGAGCATCCCCTAGAAAAGCAAATGATGTCTCTGTGGGATAGGTGTGCTGTGCAGGTGACTCATAGGTACTGGCTCCGCTTTGAACACAGTTTTGGGTTTCCATCCCAACTTATAAATTCCACAGTCTCTCGTCTGGAAGATGCTGCACCAAAGTACCCACGTGCCACCGTTGCAAGGCTTCCTCCAGGTCGGGATTTGCAGACCAGCGTGGGAGCCTTTTACAATTTTTCTTCCCACTATTTTCCTACCACTTCATTTTTCCATTTTTCTACAGCTTCGTCTGTCACAGCTCAGCTTCCCATGGCTGCCCTGTCCCTGCAGCTTCCCGGAGCTTTCCCAGGGCTGAATCCTCACCTTTCCCTTGGGTGAGGAGCATAGCATGGCACCTTCTTGAAGGTGGTGAGGCCATGTTTGACACATCCAGGGTTGTCTGTGGTGCCCCAAACCCACTGCCTGGGCACTGCCAGCGTCAGGTGAGGATAAGAGCCTGCAAGTGAGGATGTAGATCAGAGGCGTTTGTTTTAGGGTGAGAGCATGGGCCTGGGTGGCTCCTGCAGCTCATTTGGAGGTTGGTGGTGTGTGGGTGAGCATTGAGATAACATCCCATGGGCTGGGACCTCCCCAGGGCATGCACTCACCTCCAGCCGAGCCGAGGTCCCCACACGCAGAGCTCCACGTAGACCCCACAGGAGCAGGTGTCCCTGCCTCCTCTGACTGCATCTGCAGTCCTGGAAGGGTGAAGTTCCTCCTCGGTGCTCCAGGAGCATCTGGCAAAGCACAGGCCTGCAGACGCTGCCACGACAGTAGAAACGCTTCTGTAAACTCAGCCATCGCTGACTCATTGCCATGCACTGCTGGGTAACCCGTGAAACCCTCTGTGTCAGAGGAGCAGTAACACTGCACAGGGCCATCTCCGAGCAGTGGCAAACCAGGCAGCCCCTGCTGGTGGCTTGGAAAGCTGTCGGTGTGCAGGGCTGGAGCAGGGCCTCACGTGTAGACATGGCACCTTGGGACATGGTGGTGTTGGGATGGCGGTTGGAGTTGATGGTCTTGGAGGTCTTGTCCAACCTTAATGGCTCTGCAGTGTCTTTGATCAGTGAACTGGTGTGGCTGTAGATAATTACGTTTCCGTTGAAAATAAGTGAAGGAGCTGTACTACCACAATAATTGGAGTGTTGAGATAATGAAGCAATTACTCGGTGTAATAGAAGAGACACAGAACAACTATGACACGCTAAATGCACGCATAAATCAAACTTGTTTACTGACAACCTGTTGAGAATTTATATTTTATATCACTTACTGCTGAAGCCGCTGTTTAAAGTCTAACAGTAATCTTTGCTGAAGACAGAGGTTTTGCATTCACTTGATGTTCCTGTTGTAAGCATCTTCACCAATGGACTCACATGCCTTGGGGTTTCAGAAACCGCTTTGGGATCTTTCCCAGGCAATTGGCGCGTCACCTCCTGTGGCTGTGTCACCCCCCTCCCATGATTTGGTGGCCCGGTGCCTCTCATCCCATCCTTGGGTGCCTGGACAGGCCCCACGGCCATCGCCAGAGGCTGGGACAGGACGCAGCACTGGGGCTGACTGCAGTACGGCCTTGCCGTGGGTGTCTGCAGTCCCACAGATGCCATGAATGACTCCTCTGGGGCTGTTTGCCGACATCTCCCGCCAGCCCTAAATTCACAGAAATGGGACAACGTAAGGGAAAAAACAACAGCAGCGAAGGAAAGGCTGTGTCCTCTCCACACTGTCCTGGCCCCTGCTCCCTTGGGCAGCTCCGCTCCTCCGTCACCGAGTCAAGGGGCAAGCGGGGAGCGGCCAGGGACCTGCGAACGGCCGGGCCAGGGACAAAAGTCACGGCAGAGAAGAGCAAAGACAGCGCTTAGGAGCGGTGACATGCTGAGATGTGGATAACGCTTCCCGCTGCCTGGGCAGCGATGGCCGAGTGTCCCCTTCGCTTCAGCTGGGCCCAGCTGCGCCGCAGCTGAGGTAAAGGCCAAAAAAAACCCCCACGATTGTGGTTTTTAAGTGAGTAATCGTGAAAACGGGTTATGTGGTTCTCTTTTCACCTTTTGATGAGGTTGGTTTTTATGCCGTGTTAGTCACGTTTCATGGTCACCCACAGGCAATGCCTTGTGTTGGGCTGGGGGACGTGGGGACCCTCTGCAGGCTCCCCCAGGGCAGGGGATGTGGATGTGCTCCACGTTCTCTGCTGCGTGGAGGGGGGTCCCAGCCAGAAAGCTTTGGGAACGGCAGCTTTAGGCTGAAAATGAACTCGGGAGGAAATTAATTTAGTCACGGAGTGGGACCTCGGGCTGAGGCAGGGAGGGCAGAACTGGAAGCAAAATAATCACAGATGCAGTAAAAATGTACACACACACACACACACACACACACACACCCCGACTGACAGCGGGGGCTGTGCGAAATGGCGGCAGTGGCCAGGGATGGGGGACGGCCTCGCCCCTGTCCCTCTCCCAGATGCCCCATTTCTCCTGTCCTTGTTCTGGTGAGCTGTGTCAGAAATGGCAGGGCAGCCCTGTGGTTTGTAGATGCTTTAGGGTCTGAACAAGGTGAAAAATGATTTAATTTTCTGAAAATCGGCACAGGATCGGATGATTTGAAAGTTTTCCATCTCAGCTTCTATCACAGAGGGAAATTGTTTTTCCCAGTTAATGAAGGCTTTACAGAAAGTATCTGCTTTCGTAGCTTTTTTTGCATTGACTTTCCCGTTCCAATGTCTGGTTGAATTTTTTACGTTTTTGGCGGTACGCAGCTTTTAAGACAAAAAGGGAATATTTTCTGTGGCAAAAGTGTATTTATTCACCAGTAACACAGCAGGCCTTTCAATGAAAGTCGGAAATGCTTCAGTTAAGTGTTAAAGCAGGGAATATTTTTCCGGTTCCTTGTAACTGGCTCACGGTGAAAGCTTGGGTGAAATGCGGATTCCTCTTTAACTGACTCATCAGAGAGCTAAAAATCCAAACCGTCCATTTGTTTTCTAGGAAAAAGAAAAAAAAGGTAATAAATCTGCAAATGAAGCAAAAGGAGGTCACCTACAAAGAAGGGGCTCCAGCAGCATGGACCGAAGAAAAGAGGCAAGTGGGCATCTGTGGGTACGGCTCCTTCTCCACTGAAATAGCTGGGAGCAATGGGATTACATGAAAATGCTAGTGAAGAAACCAGTGAGATAAATTATAATATTAAATACAACATAGCTTGTGTTAAATCAAAATTCAACAGACAAAAAGAGCTCTTTAAAAAAAGAAAAAGTATTTTGCAGGGGATGACCTGCAGCAAAGAAACACCCAGTATGGTCCCCAGAGCAGCCAGTATGGGGCACGGGCACCAGTAATGCGGGTCTGACCACAGGGCTCTGCTCCGGATCAGGAAATCTCTGTTGCCTCGGGGAAACTCTCCTAATCTCCCTATAAAATACCGTGACCCCTGGGAAACGGCTTCCTCAGTGGCAGGCAAGGAGTGCAGGGGTCCTGAGGTGTGGAAGGGAATTATGTCCCAGTAATTGCCCTGTAAATGGAAACCCCAGAGCTGCTGGTCTGTCTGTGTGTCCTGAACACGGATCTTCCCCATCCCTTCTGTTTCCTGCTCCTGCTGCCATGTTTTGGTGAGACTTGGCATTAGTTCTAACTACACCCTCTGCCCTGAAACTCAAAAGCTTTCTAATCACGTTTAGCCTAACTTCTGAAAACTGGCACCACTCCTTGCTTTGCCCTCGCTTGCTTTGGGATGTTTGCTGCACGGTGGGAAGGTGAAGCAGCGCAGTGGCTGAAGCTGCGCATGGAGGAAGAATCTGGGGCAAAACCTTTGACTGCCAGCACCGTGACTGGAGGTAAAGGCAGCAGCCGGGCAGTGCTGGGGTCTGCGCCTGGGGTTTCAATACCATTGCTGGCAGGGCAGGCCAGCATGCCGGCCCTGCTCTCCTCCTCACCAGGGGTTTGGGAATAATGGCATGAGCTCGGTGAGCAAGTTGTGTCTGGCCGTGGTTAGTAAGGTTGCCGTCTGAATCATGCCACTTTTTATAGCCCCGCGGTCACGACGCTGTGAGTGCAGCTCCCAGCCCAAACCCAGCGCCTGCTTGGGTTAACGGCCATCGTCACGCGGGGCACGAGGGAACAGATTTTGCTGCTTTCCCAGAAAAGCTAATCTCTGTGGGGATGCTCGCTGTGCTGGCTCTGCTCTCCCAGGGGATCTGGTGAGCAGCCCTCACTGCCGGTGAGGACAGGCCCTGCTTGTGGAGTTGCATCAGCCGGGCTTGAACCCGTGTCTGTGCTGCGCTGGGGGTGCAGCTTTGCCTGTGGATGCCCAGGGAACGGTGGCAAGGATGGCCCATTGCAACCCATGGCAAGGGTGGCTGCATCCCCACCACTGGCAACAGCTTTTGGGGCTCAGGAGAGCCGGATGGGGCCTGCAATGGGGTCCTGCAGCCCCCACCGCCCCCCTGATCAGTGCTGCTGTGGCTGGGATCTGTGTGGCTCTGTCGGTGCCGGGTGAGACCCCCACTCCCACGTTCAATGGCGAATCGGCCGCTCCTCGTCCCCTGCGTGCTGGAGATCCCTTGGCAGGGACTGCAGTGTGCTGGGCTCTGGTTGGCACTTGGTGACAATTAATTAACGAGCTGGCTGATTTCCCCTTACCTTGGTAATGGATGACAAATCACAGCTTGGTTTTCTGACTTGCTCGTTAATTCCTGCCTTTGTTTATGTCGTTTTCATTAAGGCTCATCAAGGCACCTTTGGCTGCGAGCTCCTTTTACGGGCGATGGGCTGAATTCACCTGTGGACAGCCCCATTGCTGACCCTGATGGAAAGGGGCTGATATAAAAGCCAGCCAAACATGTGTAGATCCATAAGGAACAATCAGTATTAAAAAAAAATCCCAGACAACAAAACAGCTTTGTCTGGACTCAGTTTGCATATGTGAAAATGGAACGCTAGGGCTTTTCAGAGAAATTGCTGCTGTCTTGTACTCCACTGTGTTGCCTTTTAAAGTGATGGTCGTAAATGAGAAAGTTTAAAAAAAACAAACCTAAAGCACATAGAGTGAAAAAAATAGTGATTATGTGGCTTGATCTGCTGGAAGGTTTAGGGCTACAAAGATGATCAAGGGCGTGGAGCATCTCCCTTCTGAGGAGCGGCTGAGGGAGCTGGGGCTCTTTAGTTTGCAGAAGAGGAGACTGAGGGGAGACATCATTCATAGTTATAAATATTGAAAGGGTGAGTGTCACGAGGATGGAGCCAGGCTCTTCTCGGTGACAAACAATGATAGGACAAGGGGTAACGGACACAAGCTGGAACACAGGAGGTTCCACTGAAATTGGAGAAGAAACTTCTTCTCAGTGAGGGTGACAGAGCCCTGGCCCAGGCTGCCCAGAGAGGTTGTGGAGTCTCCTTCTCTGCAGACATTCAAAACCCGCCTGGACGCCTTCCTGTATAACCTCATCTGGGTGTTCCTGCTCCGGCAGGGGGATTGGACTGGATGAGCTTTGGAGGTCCCTTCCAATCCCTGACGTTCTGTGATTCTGTGATTCTGTGTGAATCATTCTCTCCTGGTCAGCTTCGACACAGCAGAAGCATCAGCTGGTACCTGCCTGCAGTGATGAAGATGGTATAAGGTCAGTGCACAGCTCTGCGACTGTTCAAGGGAGTTTGGGCCGTGTCTGTTCAAGTCCCGCAGGCTCTGCCCTGCCTTTCTGGGGTTCCCTGGCACTGCTGAGCCCCATCCCGCAGAGCCAGTACTGGGAGCAGCTGAGGGGCTGCTGCTTCCAAGGGTGCGCTGTTCGCTGGCAGGAGCAATCACCGAACGGACCTCTGGCTGGAGGAGAGCCTGTTTCCATAGGAGAACAGATATTCTGGAATTTGGATGCCTTACCCAGGTGCAGGAATTTGAACTAAATCATCACCGCTGCTTGTTGGGCAAGCCTAATGCCAGTCATTTTCCGTTCAAAGGAAAGTAAATCGTTATCATTTTTTCACAGCCGCTGGAGGTGGAGGAGCGGCTGCGAGGACAGGCCCTGGATTCAGAATGGCTCTCACAAATTGCGTGTTGGCTCAAAATCACTGCTGGAAATTAAATAAAGAGAGGGACAAATTGCTAACTTGGGGAGGGAGAAGGTAAACACATTACTACAAATGGGGAATAATTAGTGAGGCAGAAGAGTTTGTGTAAATGTGGCTGGGCTTCATTTTTGGATAGAAAGCTCTGTGCCCTGGGTCATTATTTGGCCCCGCAGACGCATTGCTGGAGCCTGGGAATGCATCTTCCACGCCTCTGTGTGTGGAAACGTTCAGTGAATGTCTGAGGTGCCGGGAGGTGATGCTCAGGGATGTGTCGCTGTGTACCTGGGCTTGCAGGTGCTGTAAAACCCGTTACTGCCGCACAAGTGTTCCTCTGCTCGCTGTGCACAGGGCGCTGCCTGGGTCTCATTGCCTGCCCAGCGCAGCCCCCTCCCACGGGCACGGCCGTGCCCCCCGCCTGGAACGGCTGTAGGGGAGGATGGAGACAGGGTACCGGCTCTCACTGCGTTTGGTTTGCTTCTTGTTTCTCAATTCGTAAATAGCACGGACAGTTTAAAAAACAAACAAACAAAAAGTAGTGAAATTAATGATAATCTCCCAAAAGCTTGACACTGAAGTCTCTTTGTGAAAAACCACATGTATATGTATTTCCACCATGCTGTATTAGGCCAGCTTGTTATTCACAGGGTCGGTGCAGGCTCCATTGGTTTTTATGAGCTTTCAGGCCATCATGGGATGAAGCAGAAACACTTTAGCACGAACAGTGCCATTCTGGAGCCATGCAGAAAGCCGCAGCCGGGCGGTTTGGTTCCTGCGAGCAGGGCTGTGCAGGGGTGTTGTGACCCTCTGCAGAGGTTGTGCACCCTGGGCACCCCCTGTGTGGCCCCTCCACCTGGGAGGCTCCCCCCTCCCTCGTTGTGTTGTCGCTGCCGAACGGGCAGCGGCTGCTGTCTGTGAGCTGAGGAGAACTTTAATTGCTTTATTATCTTTATTCTCAGTCTTATTACAATTAATTTGAATTATTATTATTATTTCAGTCTGGTTTATTTTAATTAGCAAATAGGCTTTGTCTTGACCAGATGAGTTCTTCCACTTTTACTCTCCTGATTCTCTTTCCCATCCCTACAGGGAGGGGGGAAATGAGTGACCAAGCTGCATGGTGTTTCGCTGCTTGCCAGGTTAAAAGAGCAGCGGCTTTCCCTGGAGGAACTGTGGCTGTGTGCCTTGGGAAGGGCTGCCAGAGCTGGCATGAGGCTGTTGGGATTACGGGATCAGCTGGGATTACAGGATCAGCGTGATCCATGGCCTGCTCCAGTGTAAGTAGGTTTAAGCTCGTTGATTTGAGTGGAGCATCGCTGCGGTATCCCTGGGGAGAACGGGCTCCAGAGCAGATCACAGAACCATTCGGTTGGAAGAGAGCTTTAAGATCATCGAGTCCAACTATGATGGCTGTGTCATCCTCCTGTGGGGTTTGGCACTGGGCAAAACCTGGTGCACCTTCAGCAGCTCTGGTGGGGATTTTTACCGGTGGTGCTGCAGTGTTAATGGTAACAATTATGGAAATTGTGCTGGTTTGACACTCGCAGGTTCAGGCTCTTTTTCAAGACTTTATCTCCAAAAGTTGGGTGCGTGCGACAGGGTCCTGCATGGCTGGGAGCAGGGGGCTGGGGGAATGGAGCGTTTTGAAGGAAATGGTGTGAATCCTGTGAACCTTACAGCGACACGGCGTAAAAGGACCCTAAAAGCGAGTCCTTTGGGTGAGCTCAGTGTTCCTGGATCCTTCCTTTGTTTAGAAGGGAAAAGAAGAAATGGTTTGATACGTGGCACGAACTCATGCGAATTCTCTTTTTCTATTGCTGATGCTTTGTACAGCTCGAGACTGCAGCACCCAAGCTGTTCCTCCCTCCCTTGCTTGCCTGTGTGCAAGGCAGCGTTTCAGGCTCTTTTATCCCCCCAGCTGTGCTCTGGTGAGGTCCTTTCCAAAACACAGCAGCAGCGACCGCAGCAGCTCCGTGCAAAGCCCCCACGAGCTGGGTCCTGGGCTGGCGAGGCGGGAATGCCTGAGATGACAACAGGCTTCAGCTGCGTTTGCCATGGGCTTATTTACTATGATCAGCCCAAGGACTAGCTTGGGAGTTTGTTTTTAATTGTTGCTTTGCTTTGTTTTGTTTCAGTTTGTCTTTAACTACTGAAAATACCGTGGCCAAGAGCACGGGTGACACAGTCAATGCAACTGGGGATCTGACATTGCCTGAGAGTATACCAGTGTTTTACTTTATCTTTAAAACAGCGCTGTAGCACATTACCACTAATCAGTGACCTCATTAACACAATGGATTTTTAATAACTGTTTGGGACCAAATATATTTGTGCACTGCTTGTATTTCCATGGATGTCTCCAAAGGCCCATTGCCTTATATTTTACAGTATTGACTCTCAGTGTGTATTCCTCTGAAAATCAGTGCACCAAATGGATAGCTGTGTGGGAACTTTATCTCATACCTGGGGATTTACTCATGAGCGCGTTCAAGCGACACAGGGAAGCTGTCATCACTGCCTCTGCCCCCCGTGTATTCCCAGGCCATCTCCACAGCCTGCGGCATCCAGCAGCTCTCCACTGCAGAACGAATGCGCCTTTTCCAGGGAGGTGTGGGCACGGGGCTGCGCATCTCTGTGCTTCAGTGAATTTAGCAGGGTTGGGCCTTTCGCAGACTGAGTGCAGGGCGTGAGGACTGGGAAGAAGTTCTGGGATAAGGAGACTTTCCCATGCAGAAGCAGCCAGATAAAATATCCTGGCTTTCTGGCCTGCAGAGCCTGCGATGGGGCACATCCACACCCGCAGTTCATGAGCGCCTGCGACTCCATCTGTAAAAGAGAGGCCTGGATTTGAAGCTTTGCCAGACCTCCTGTGTCATGGGGGCTGTAAAGTTGGGATTCAAGATAGCTATTGGAAAAACAGCTATTTCAGATGCAGCAGTAAACTAGAGTGCAATTAAATTTAGCTTTATGTAGCGCTTGTGCTTTTGATTATTCCACAGCATGTATTTTTAAAACAAAAATATTTCCAACTCTGTGGCATCATTGAATTTTTTTCAAGCTGGAAGGAGCTGGGGGTGACTCAGAGAACCCTTTCATTCTCACAAGAGTCTTCGCTTTAAAATGACATGTGTCTGATTTTTAATTGCAGGCCAGCCGCAGCTCTGCCTGAGTAAGGACCAAGGGGCCATGAGCATCTCCCGTTGCTGCAGGGCCAGCACAAGGACCAGCACCAGGAGCTGGAGGTTGTCCCTTTGGGTGTAGGTGGGACATTTTGCTATGGCAGTTCCCTTCCCTTTTTTCCCACCACAGACAAAAGAGGTGGCAATTAAAACCTCACAGCTGATCCTTGGATCTGGCCATGGCCAGGCCCTGTCCGTGGCCGCGGAAAGCCCGTGGGCAGGTCCATAGGGCTCAGCTCCAGGCGTGGGGCTGTTTCCCCATCGCCGCTGTGCCAGCGCAGCAGTGACCTTGCTCTCGGCCAGGGCCTCATTACTGAGCCCCTCACAGGGTCTCACACCTGGGAATTTCTGTGACGAAGCTGGCGTAAGGACCAGGTGATGAAATCTCATATCCAACTCACACCTCTGTGAGGGGAAGCCCCCACAATGATGCAGTTCCCAGTTGCAAAACCCAAACCCCTCCTTCCCCGCAGGCAGCAGCTCCCCACAGTGAGCAGTAAAGCATTTTAATGTCACGGTGACAGTGTTATTGTCTCCACAGGACGGGAGGCTGAACCTGCCAGGAGCCGCAGCCACTCGCACCGGACGGATCCTGGCACCCGTAGCAGGGGGACGTGGTCGCTGTCGTCATCATGGGCCGTGTCCGCGGGTACCGGCTGTGTGCCACAGAGCTGCTGTTCAGTGCCATCCTTATTTGCTCAAATTAACGTCTTATGGGCACAATGAAGTGAATTCTTACGGCAGCTGGCAGCCGCAGGGTGAGTTTATTTTGACTGGACTTAGTGGTTTTGAGAAATGATTGGAAATTTCCTGTAGCAGAAACTGAGAAAAAGAAAATAAGCAAGGGAGGGTTGAAAAGTTAAAAAAAAGACTGAATTTTCTGCTTATTGCATCTTCTGTTCTCTGTTCCCCAAGCACGACTTGAAGATCCCCTCCACAGCTCTGCCCGTCGCCCATCGTCCAGGTACTGCAGGGGGAGCAGGCGTCAGCCTGGGGTTTGAGGGCTTTTTAACATTTTAGCAGAATGCTGGTGCTGTGTCAGCCGCAGCGGCTGGGGGAGCCCAGCACCGTGCTGGGAGCAGCCTGATGGCACGGAGCGGCCTGTGGCGGGGCAGGAACCTGCTGTCTGGTTACTGAATTTGTTTTTGACCAAAGAGGTTTCCTTCCTTTTCTCCCCTTTGGTGAATCTTCTGGGCTTACTAAAACAAACATGTGAGCTGCCAAACCATGACAGCCAAAACATGGGGTCAGAGATGAGAAAATACATGGAAGAGTCGGATGTTGCATAACTGGCGAGGCCAGTGCCAAACCCCAGCGAATGATTTCTGCCTCCATGCTGCCCAAGAAAGGAGGAAAACTCTTGTGAGGATGGGGATGTTGTCGGTGCTGGGCACATCTTCACGGCCCGGCAGCACCCAAGGACATACAGCAGCATCTGCACCTCTCCCAGAATTTGGTCCCCTCTGTGATAGGGAGGAGTAACGCTCCTGTCCAGGCTGCGCTGACAGCAAGGCAAGGAGCACCCAGCCTCTGCAAGCACCATGTGAGCCAAGAGCCTAAAGCACAGCCAAGACACTTGGAGTAAAAGTAATAAAACCCTTCCATTAGCCTTTTCCACCCAAAGTCAGTCCTCAAGGTGTGCGATCCTTCACCTCGCAGCGAGCGCTCGCTGAGCTGCTCCTGCGCTGCTCGATCAGAGCAGACCGAGCTGGAAAACGCAGCCCTGGGAGCAGCTCAGCATTGGCAGGAGGACAGACAGGATGGATCCTTGGAGAGCTCTTGCACAGCTTAGCACTGATGATTCACTGGTGAAGTAAAATGTGTTCTGCAATTACACGCCACTCTCTGAGGCACTCGGCTGCCGCACGCCCGAGCAGCACCGTTGGCATAAAGCTCTTTTCTGTGTTTGAGGAGGTTCAGCTCTGGTCTGTGAAGAGGTGAGTGTCCATGGCGTTAGGATCTGTGCAGAAGCCGAGGGCAAACCTCTCCTTGACTCCACGAGAGCCGTGATCTCACCCACAGCCAGTTTCTACTACAGACCTCCCCCGAAAAGGCAGAACAACTGAAAAAAAAAGCATTGCACATGGTGAGTTGTTATCCTCAGCGATTCCCACAGCCGTTTTATTGCCTGAAGGAGGAAGAACGTGAACCCTGGAGGGAACAACTTGCCAAAGTATTTAACATTTCTACTTCTTGCGTAGAGCTAAAGGTTCCCAAAAATCTTTAAAAATAACTGCAGAGATGTTTATTCAGGCCTAAGGCTAGGCTAGGCTAGGCAGAGTTTGGGATGTGGCTTTCAGAGAAGGGAATGAGCCCCAGCCTGCAGGCTTTTGCTTGGGGCCGGGGGCTACAGCAGCCAGGCCTTGGGGGTCCCTGCTGGAGCCATGGTTTTGGTTAGAGGGCCTGAGAGGGACTGGGTGTCTGCAGCTGGGGTGAGCAGGGGCTCTTCTGAACACCCTCAGGGCCCTGCTTCCTCACAGGAGGTCCGAGTCCCAGGAAAAACAGTGAAATGTGCTTCTGAGCTAATGGCACTGATGGCAAATGATGTCAAACACAGCCACCTTTCTTCTTTTATAGGGATGGTTTGGTAATGCTCTGAAATAATCCTCCAGAAAGAAATGGTTCTTGGTCGTTGTTTTAACTGCCACGGAACAGAAGTGCGGGTCTCCCAGCCCGACGAGGCTGTGCTGGTGGATGGTGGGAACTTTGCTGCGGGAAAAAGCAGAGACTCAGAGCCCAGCTCCAACCCTCGGGCAGCACGGGCACCTCCCCCTGCCAGGAGCAGAGCCCCAGGCGATCCTCACTG